>NW_011948417.1:9162497-9217497 GCF_000503995.2 Ceratosolen solmsi marchali
ATCGGGAGGCCAAGTGCTCTCGATCAGCGCGGCTTCAGCAGTCTCAGCATTTATTAATATTCATGCGAGGTTGATGTGCCTTTTCCGGGGGTGCGTGTGGCCCATATTACGAATTTTTCGAAATATTTTGCGGAGCGCATAGACGAGAGTGCACTCGATCATGCAAGGTGTACAAACATGTGCCTCCTCGAGGAAGCAGCCGAGGGCGGCGAGCGAGACGAAATATGAATGTACACACGCTACTAGAATACAATCTCGTAGGACACATATTTATACCTTTCCCTCACTCCCGGCCTTGCACTCCAGCCTCCCTTCAATTATTTACATCCGAACCCTTCACTTTTTTTCGCACTTAGCTGAATACATTTTTGTAGTTTGCCGTTACCTTCGAGCTCTTACGGCGATAATCATCATTAGATATTTTTACGAAGAATGAGAAATGCCGAAATGTAAAATACTACTGGAACGAAGCTTACAATGCTGCCATTTCGAACGATCTGGCATGTAAAAGCACTTTGCTTTTATTTACCGCGTTTGTTGTTTTTTGCCCTACTTTCAGCTTTTAATTATTCAACTGCTTTTTCTTAGCTTTACATTCTAAGATATAAGCACTACAAGTTTTAATTGTTATACGAGATACTGAATCATAATAGAGTATATAATCTTCAAAGTTCTTTTTTAATTTTCGTACCTATAGAATATATATAGTATTATATAAATATATATATATATATATATATATAATACTAATATGGACAACAACAACAAAAAAAAATATATATATATAACTAATATTACCTAATATTAATGTATACTTAACTAATGTGTCATTGAAAATGATCTCATAAATCTCAGAAGTACCGTTTGTGATATTAAAAAATTAATATTTAATTAGTATTTAAATATTAAATTCATAACCTTTGTTTAATTCGTTCATAATCATATTTTCTTAATTAATCATATATGAATTCATTATAAAATAACAAAATAACAAAATTATAAAATAACAAAAAAACAAATAAAATAACAAACACTTATGTACAGTATCAAATTATAATTTAACATCAAATTATAATTCATATTAATATAAATTACTTATTAAAAAGTATCAATCAGTACATATCCATTGCATATATGCTCAAAGAAATTTAAATATAATATCATTTTTTTTATAATATATAATTAAAAACCATTTATGCAGTTTTTATATTTAATAATTTTATAGCGTATAATACAATTATTACGGAGAAATATCTATAAATTAGATATCTATAAAAATATAAATAGAAAATTATTTAAAACACACACACACACACACGCGCGCGCGCGCACGCACGCACGCACATATACACACATATATGATGAAGAAAACCGAAGAACATATTATTAAATTTTTGCAATTAAATAATTAATGGTAGATATAGTGTAGAAGAAAAGCAATGTCAAAATAAATCCACTTTATAATGAAAATATGGATGGGAAAGGAATTTCGTATAATACGAGAAGTTGCTGATCTATGAGAAAGGAAACTAGAATAAATTGTTGAGCAGCTTTCAAGAATTTTGTCGATTAATTGGTATCTCATAATGAATTGCCAGAGTCAGATTTGAGGCAAAGTAGATCATTAAGATAAATAAATGTTCAACTTTGCATGCTTATGAATTCTTCTCAGCATTTAATTAACAATATTAATTTTATTCTTGGAAATTAAATGTCTTATTTCAACTAATGATATCTTACTTCTTAAAATCGGCATAATTAATCTATAATATCGATTGACTATCTAATAATTTTACTGTACATTTTGAATAATTTAATTTAATTAAATTATTTAAAAGCATAATATTTCTATTTAGAATTATGTAATAAGCTTTTAAAATATTTAATACATATTTATTCCAGAAAATATAATTCATTTAATAATTAAATCAATTATATTGTTATTATGTATTATTATAATTATAGGATTAAATAATTGGTTCATTTTAGAAATCAAATTACGTAATTATTCGATGTTGTATTGTAATATTTATCTTTTATGTAAAACTTATATTAATTATTATACTCTATTTATGTGAATTACTCTTCATAACTACAGTATTTAAACTGTATATGTTATAAAGTATGTTACTTTACAAACATTTCAATAATAGCATAATAATATAATATAATAATATAACAATAATATATTAATGTAATAATAATATAATAAATCTTATAATAAATATATCATCATTTTATATTTTATGTACACTAAAAGCTACAAAAACAATGTAATAATAAGTTACATTTTAACTAAATTATTTATATAAAACTACTTATACAATAAATACTTCCGTCTAAAGATAAAAAAAAATGAAAAAAGATAGTTTTATGTATAAATCTATAAATCTTATAGTAGCAATAAAAAAAAAATAAAAAATAAAAAAAGTAATTACACATTGGAAAAAAGTATGTAGTATTTTATATTAATTGAGGAAATATAAAATAATATTTTGTCAAATTTAAATCACACAAGGTCGTTATTTATTATACAGAATATCTAATTATTATATTGTATTACATTCAGCTTATTATTACGAATGGACTGTATAGCGCATTTATTATAAAATACTATAACAATGTTGTCTTCTAATCTTAGAATGTATATTATTCATTACCAACTATTGTTTAATAAATATAATATAAAAATAACAAAAAAATATAACAGGTAAATATAACAATAAATATTTAAAAACTTAATCTACTTCTCTTATACAATTTTATACTAATTACTTTCATTAATAATCAGTAAATATTATTACAAACTTTATTTTATATGATAGCGAGTTAGAAAATTATTAATTAATTAAATTCTTTTGAATTTAAAATTGTATATGGATATGTGTAACAATATTCTTTTTCACAAATTGAAATACGATATAATGCAATAAGATGTGATTAAGAATAAAAATGAAATATTTTAAATATCTATGTGTATATCAATATATGTTTTTTACATATTATACAAGTTTAAATTTGTATTAAATGACTAATTCTAAAAATGTTCTTTTATAACTTTTTATCACATAAATTAAATAACGAATCGAATGTGCTTTGATTCTGTCGAAGCTTAATATAAAATTATGCTAATTAATTTTAATTTTAGTTATAAAATATATTTACATCATATTAATCGGTACAATGAATCAATGAAAATTATACTATAGTAAATCATAAATTAGCAATGTTCACTTTCATCGTTAATTTAAAATAATTGGATTTTTAAAATTTGTAAACGCTTTAAGATAATTCTCTAAGATTATGAAAAAATTTTAATTTATACTTTTAAAATTTTAGATAATTGTGTAAAAGTGAGTTGTTTGATGAATTGGAATGAATAAATAGCTTGCTATTAAATTTTTTTATAAAATAGATTAAAGGACGCAATTAATATTGATTTGTAAATAAGACACCAAACAAAACAATTAAATTTTAATAATATGCAATAAGATGCAATAAATCGATTGCTAAAAATCAAATGCTAAGCAAGGTATTTAATTAATATCTATATTAAATAATTAATTGTAAATAATTACTTTTAACATATAGTATTGTCATATCGATTAGAAAAAAAAAGTAATAAGAAAAAAACCGTAATATTCTCTTTTTTCCTTTTGTTTGATTTATCGAGCATTATATTATATTTTAGGATAATAAAATGAATTGTTAATTATATATTTTGTTTATCAATTTGAAAAAAAATGTTTGAAATAGGAGTAATATAATAGTTAGATCATTTGTATGCAGGTTTATATATGAAAAATTATGCTATATCGACTTGTGGTGAAAATTGTAACAATATTTTACTACTTTTAAGATTAAAGAATTCAAATTTCAAGATAAAGAATAAAAATTAAATTTATTCAAAGTATTCAATATGTTTTGCGATCTAAAATACTTACATAAATTACATATTTATATAAGATATTAATCGGATGATATTATATTTTGTGATACATTTTCTGTTCTACGTAA
Organism: Ceratosolen solmsi marchali; assembly: GCF_000503995.2. Taxonomy (NCBI): domain Eukaryota; kingdom Metazoa; phylum Arthropoda; class Insecta; order Hymenoptera; family Agaonidae; genus Ceratosolen; species Ceratosolen solmsi. Next base: position 9,166,515 of record NW_011948417.1, read on the forward strand.
TTTTTTGTTGTTTTTTTTTTTTTAGAATCTTCAAAACTTGAAGTTTGTTTAAAAATGAATGATTCCAATATATGACAATGCTGTAGAGAACATAAATATTCAAAATCAATATTACAATACCAGAAAGACTTAAGAAGAACGTACTTCAACCCTTCATAGTAATAAAAGAGAAATATAGGTCGAGAAGACAATGAACAGGATTGGTATTATCATATTAATATACTAGGTGATACATTGAATGGAATAAAATAATTTTAAAAATGCTTGATTAACTGTCATGCGAGATTCTTTTTGTGATAAAGTTTATAGAGGTTAGTTAAATAGTTGCTAGCTCTAAAATAACTCTGTACTTCACTGCTTAGTTCTGCTTCATGCATATAAAGGTTTATCCATCATATTGAAAGATGTTTGGGTAAATAAACTCGATCCAAAGCCATCGGACACGGCTGTTATACGTTTGCAATAATAAGAGTAATGATATTTGATTTTTCGTTTGTCACTCCATAACTGACTCCAGCATCAACTGTATCCCCTAAAAGACTTTTAAAAGAGCATCATCCCTCGGCGTTGCAATCAGGCGATTTGCATATTACTCGGGCCCGATGCACGTACACTTTTTCTTTCTTTCACGAAACCGCGAGCAATGATTTTTCGCCTCTCGTTACTCTAGGAATACATCTCGAGTACCCACACCCTATTCTGAATTGCGACGGCCAGTCGCGCCGGCAAAACGAGGTATTGTAAAATTTCCCCAACGCGTTAAGGGCGGATAATGATCCGAAGGAAGTGCACATGTGTAGTGGCTTTGGCGGGGGATTGAGGGGCGAGGGGATGGGAAATTTATCCCGAATAGAAAAGAGTGAATGAGGGGGAGAGGGGGGGGGGAGATGGAAGAGGAAAATGCCACGCAGACCCCAGATATTCGCGTCATTCACCGATTTGCATTTATTACGCGAAAATACCTAGGGATAATGAGTGATAGATGCTGATGTACGAGTGCAACTAGACGATACGCAAGAATTAAAGTATTTCCATTGTAATTACGAAATTATTTCTGAGCAAGCATGATTACTATTTCTTATTGAATAACAATGGCAAATTATGCAATAGACAATGACTTTTTTTGTTGATTGTTTGATTATCTAATCATCTATGTAAAATGAAGTTAATACTTTCTTATATTATTTAAAGGGAGATTTTTTAATTAGTTGATTATAATATTTTCCAAAATTAATTAGTTACAGAAAATTAATAAAATTTAGAATTTAATAAAGTTTCATTTCTACAATGAGAATAGAGAAAATAAAAATATGTTTTCACTGTTCTATTCGATTTTGATGTATTGGAGGAGAAAATGATGAAACATCTAATGCAAATAAACATTTCATGCAATTGAGTGAAAATTAAATCAAAACTATTATTATTACAGAACGTGTCAATATCTGATTTTTCTCGTTTGAAATGTTAAATCTAATGTATCTCGGTAAAAAATAACAAAAAATACTTCAATTATTACCTTCTTATGAAGTAAAAGTGTAACCTCTACCTTAATGAGATAAGAAATGAAGAAGAAAGCTTTAGCTCATTATTTAAATAGCAATTTTATCATTACTTGCAATTCGTTAAAGTTATCTCTCATTTTCTACATAACTAACTGATGAACTATATAAAGCGTTGGAAAGAATCGCTGATAGTACTATTATTAAAAAATTGTACAAATCTCTCAATCGTTTCAAGTCAATTCATAGGCTATTATTTTTTTTAGTAGGAGCCACTGGACCATTATCAGGGTAGACGTTTTCGTTATCAGAATGGCCACTGCACGCGACACGCCCTTACGGGTAGTAAAACTCTTAAGCGTATATACAGCCATGTTTACTTAAGATCGAAGTCTCGAGGGTTCGCAGGTGTGCTCGCTCCCTTCGACATTGCAGCCGAGAAACAAGGATAACGGGGAGAAAGAGCGGCGATTCGAGCCAATGCGTCCGGTCAGGGGGTGAAAGAGGGGACAAATAAAAATACGCACATACCAGTGCTCTCTTGCATATAATGACGCGATAATGGCGGCGAGTCGTTTTTAGCCGACCATTTGGCAGCGTTTTGACAGGCGCTTCCGGTTGCTCATGAATAGTTGAATTCTCATGGAGGCGATTTGGTGCTCAATGGGAACGTTTCAATTGAATTGATCGTTTCGGTACGACAGAGTTGAGTGGATCGATGCCCCGGGGTGAACGGAAGCTATGATCGACGATGACTAAGTATCTTGGAATTTTATTCGCTATTCTCTGTTCATAGATTCCTTAGTTATTCAATTGCATGCACGTACGAAAGCCGATACTTCTTTAAACGACCTCGCGATGCAGAACGACATGAATGACGTTTATCTATAAGCTTTCTTAGTGTACCTTCTGAGAACATCGTACGCTCTATATTAAATATCTGTGATTTGCTCAATGCGTCTCATCGACATGGATAATTGAATGAGATAAGATTGCCTTGTATGTAATAGAATCCAATGTAAGTACGTAAAACGCGAGCATTCCATTGGGATTGTCAATTTACAGTAAATAACATTGTTTTCACAACAATGCGTTTTGTGTTGAAAATAATTGATTGGTCTACTATCAAATCAACGAGTACAGAGTTTTTTTTTACTTTCTTTGGTTCTGATACAAAAATACATTCTCAGGAAGACATATGATGATATATGAAAAATCCCTAGAAGATAGAATTAATTATATAATTTTACAATTGATTGTCAAAACTACTGACAAACGGCAATTCCTTAAAAAATTAATGCTCTAGCATTTCACGCTGCAAATATTACGCAAGTACTCCGTGGGTAGAGAATAGCAATCTTCGTGTCGAGTAGTCGGAGAAGAGATGACTTTGTCGGGTGTTTTCGCGTTTTCTCTCAAAGTAGAACGAGAAAACTTTTCTTAAGCTGTCCCTTTTTGAGGTTAGCCGTAGGCTAGCATCGAGCAACAGGCATCCGTTAACAAACTCACTGAATCTGTAGTACTTCTTGTCTAGTGGCCTCGACGCGTGTAGTATCCTACATGCAAGAATACTTGTTATTGCCCAAGGTGAACCGTTTATTTTCTACTACATATGACTCTTTATCACAGACTGCAAAACTTCGTCTGAGAGGCTTACGAGAAAATCGATATGTCCTTCGACTTGTAACTTTCTCCTTACCTCTTAAGAAAAAAGTGTTACGAAGGATGAAACTTAATAAGATTAATTACCAGTGCATTTTCAGTTATTACTTCCTTTTTTTATTCGTTCTTTAAATAGGTATGGTTAAATTTTCATTTAATATTTAACTAATTAATATTTAACAAGTAACTAAATGCATCCATACATTCTTTTATTGAAAATTCTTAAATCGATCATATATATATATATCGAGTATTAAAGATATTAATTACAACTTTATTTCTACAATTCATACAGAATACCTTGTTAAATATTCGGTATATACTAAAAAAAAATCTATTACCTTTACATTAGATTTTTAATTGTACCGTTCTCTCCCACCCACACACATCATCAGAACCATTGGATTAATAATATGACATTCTTTAAATTTTTTTTTTTTTTTATTTTATACGTATAGTATACACAGTGAAAAGTATGAATATTGATTTTGACAAAGTATAATATATATTTGTTATTAATCACGTGTCTATAAGTTTGTAATGTATTAATTATATATATATTACTTAAAGTTATTATTTGCAGCTACTTCATGGAAATCAATTATTTTATCGAATCTATCTCCCCATAAAATCTCTCTGCCAAATCTAAATAAGCCTGTAAAGTACACATTCACGTCCAGATAGTATAAACTCCCATAAAGCAAGCTTCGCCCGGAAAATGTCCACTCGACCAATGAAGGCGACTAGATAAGTTCACAATTAGTGTAGACTCGCTGGATGATGGATTAAGAGAGGCAACGTGAGCAACAAATGGCAAGAAAGTAGACGGGATGACGATCGTGACGCTCGTAACATTGAAAGAATCGTGACTTTTGGCCGTCTCGAAACATCCTAGGCCCCGGGTTATCCTGCTGGCCCTGAGGGCATTACTCGAGACGCGCTGTCTACGAATAGAGCCAATCGGGGTGGCGCGATGCTTCCTACTCCCGCACCATTTACCATGTAATTGGATCGCGCACCAAGCAAGCAAGGCAAAGATAGAGCTAATTACAGGCGCGCTTACACGGCCAGAAAGTCGCAATGAATCGGCAAATTATGCCAATCGCTGCCGTTGTCCCGTCGTCGCCTCCTCGCTCGTCTACTCGCGTTTTATTCTACGGGTCTGCACGCTACCCAATGCCCGGCGTCATTTGCACGCTAGCGCAATGTGCTTTACTAAACATTTTGATTTGTCACGTCGTCCGTGATCGAAGGCTCGTCTTATCGCCCACCGTTATACGCCGTTATACGCCATTTGACAATTAAGTGAGAAACGCCACTCGTTCCGAAGGCCGTAAGCGCGCTGTCGATGAACGGACGTGCGCGCCTTTATTGTGGCTATGTTCTTATTGAGCTGGAGCTAATAAACAGAGAATTAAGCGTGAACCTTGAGTCAGATTGTTTTGTAGCAATTAACTAATATTATCTAAAGGAGAAAATAAAAAAGATAAAATGTTTATAAACTATAAATTCGACTCCATCTCAACGTTGTTTATGTTTTGTAATAATATTTTATACGCATCATTCGTTAATGAAAATAACATGAAAGTTTAGATATTGTTAGTGTTATGAAATGAATGTTAAAATGAAAGAAATTTTATTGAAAAATATTAGCGTATTTTTATATATTTTCGAGAGTGTAAAGAATAAAAATAATGTCATTCATTAATAATTTATAATATTTATTCTCGCCCGTTTATATTTAAAATATCCTTTTAAAAATATTTTTAATTCATTTTGATGTAAATATTAATTTGTTGGAATAATATCAATCAAACCTATTACTAATTACGTTTTCTGTTCATAATTTTATAAATGATTTTTTGTTAATTCATTGAAAGGCCACTTAGTTTTTAGTACAATATTACAAATATCAGTATGGTAATATAGAATATAGTATTATTTTTTAATATTCGTTACCTATTTTATATAAACTGAGTATTGTTTTTTTTTTCCTTTACCACCAGCCTTATATAAATAATAAATTTTTAATAATTTTTAATAACATTTTGATTATTTACTTTAAACAAAACAAAATTTCACGTGCAAATTTATGCATAGTATATGTTTAATTACTAATCCAAGGTTTAAAATGGAATAGTAAGGGTTAAAAAATATCACTGTCAATTACAAACTAAAATATTTACAAATACAATTGAACTAATCAGCACATTAAATATAAAATTTAATAATATATTAAAAATATATTATTTTACATTTTCTACACGTACATTCGTATATACACCTATGAATGCAAATATGTAGTTGCCTAATTTGATCTTTATAATACTATTAACATTTCGTAAAAATAATAATACTAACGATTACGAAATGAAATTTCAATTACAACTATATAATGTGAATAATATTATAAAACATAAAAATAGTTTGTCTCAAAATTATCAGATAAAATTTATGTAATTATCCAAATATTTTATGTTAGTAATGTAATACACATTTTAAGATTCAGTATTGGCTACATATATCTATATAAGTATTTTAATTAATTACTTTTGTTTAATAATATATAATTATATAATTTACAAACGAACAGCTGTAAGTAGTTACGATTATGATTAATAGAATTGTTAAGGCTTTGTACAATTCAATTATTCAATTTTACATTAGAATTTACATATAAGGAACATTTCAGTAGTGGATACAATTGGCAACAATACTAATGGGCTACAAGGTATTCTAATTCCATTATTTTTCAATAATTTACAACCATAAAGTATATAAAGTAAATAAAAAAATTAATACATTTTTAGTATGCTGTAATATTTAAATCTTATTGATGAAAAAATTACAGTATTTAAATTTTCAAGCAGCATTAAAACTTTTATATGTACCAACAAGCAAAGACGTAAATAATAATTATATATATATATATATATATATATATATATATATATGGATGTACGTATATTACAAGAAATAAATTAATTTATAATACATAGTTTTTGAATAAGTGAACACATTTTATTAATCATATATATATATATATATATATATATTAGCAATACAGTCTGAATTTATGTTTTTATTGTGGCCATAATTTTATGTAGCAGTGAAGCAAATGATAAAACGCTAATATTGAATTAATAAAATTTTCAAGTATAAACTCATCTTCTGAAGATTGACAAATTCATAAATGATTGTTGCACTTAAACAGTATAAGTTATATACACTAAATCAATAGTTGGAGTTTTCTAAATTTAAATATTATTTTCCTTCAAATGATAAAATTTACATTCTTTTTTCAATAATTTTTATACTAACTTTTTATCCTCATGAATACTAATGCATTTTTATATAATTTTTAAAAATAATTTAGGCTTAGATCTTATGATGAGTATATTTTAAAGATGTCTCGTTAAATATTATGATTGAATAATTATTACAATTATTTATATTTAATATTACACTGAGATTTTGAAAACATCATTTTTATTACGAATTAATTTAATCACATAAATGAATTTTGCTCTTGCACCAATATTAATTTGTAACTTTATTTAAATTTCGTTTGTTGTTAAATAAATAAATTATAAATATATATCATTAAATAATAACATTTGGCAGCAAAATAATCTGTAACAATGAATGCCTTATTAATAATATATTTCTTGTATTCATTATTAATGCTGAAATTACTATCTTGACATTTATTTGTGTTGATATTGTAAAAACATGAAATTAAAAATTATTATTTATGCATATTCTTATTAATTTAGTAAATATGTTGAAAATAATCCCAATTATTTATTTATCTATTTTCCAATCAATATTAATAGGATAGAAGAACGATTTCCACAAATGGAAAACATCATGAATAAGAAAAAATTAATGATTTCCGCAAATGAATAGGTCATACATTCAGTTTTAATTGCACGTATGAAATTTTATTTAAGACGTAGTTTCATTTTAATAATTTTTTCTAAGACATCACCTCAGGAAAGGGAGGACGCATCAGAGAAACGTAGACAACCTCGCGATAATTATTGAAAAAAAAAATTAGAATGAAAAGGTGGCGAACGATATACGTTCGAAGCGCCTAAAGATAAGCTTTTTCTTCCCAGAAATACCCCTAACGGATTGCCAACTTCCCTTTCCCCTTTACATGCGGACCAATGTACATTAAGCCGACGAGGCGTAAAGCCCCAGAACCGACGATTACTCTTAAAAAGAATATAAAGAGCTACCGCTCCTTCTCTCACTCTCTTTGCAGCCTAGAAATTCCGCACTTTCTTGTGGTGTGACTTTTGCGTTCGCGTGACGAATTACTCCTGGCTGAATGTTGTGACAAAGCGGCGATTCGCGAACTAGCGAAATTTGCAGTTACTTTGGGGTTATACTGCTAAAGATTGTGTACGTGGGAATGGTTAAATAGAGTTTAATTTTTTTAAGTACACAAAAAACGAATAATAATTTATAAGTACCACAAAGTTAAATCGGGGAGTACCGAGAAACAAGGCGCACAGAAATAATAGTGATTTAGCAGTTATCATATTCCAATTTGCACTCCTTTCTTATCTCATATGTATGTGCGTATAATGCTTATATTACTTTCTATAACAATGTTGTAATAAAACAGATGGAGAAGAAACAAATATTAATACGCGATTGTAAATGCTCTTTAAAGACATTTAATTAACGATATCCAATAATTCTAACGAATTTATTGTCCTTAGTCATAAAGATAAGCTTGTGTTTTTGAAGATAAAGATATAATATAAACATTAAACATTAAAAATATATATATTTTTAAATATTATAAATCAATATACTGTATTCATCAATATTTTGCCACTGTTTGGCAATTTTTCAATTCATTTTATGATAAAAATAGTAAAATTGTTTATATTTGTGTATTGTAATATTAATTATAAAATATTTATTGTATAATGATATTCATTATGCGATATAACAATTTCACAATATAACTCATGTGATATAATTTGCTGACAGCGGTTTGCTCTAATTTTTATATGATTATAATTACCATTAGCGTACTTTATTAAATCTCATTTATAATGTATTTATTTTGTATGTAAAATAAATAACATATTTATTTTGAAAATAATTGTATGAAGCAAAAATTATTGTTCATTAATGGACATCTATCATTTTTACATATTAATTCTTAAATATTTATATGATCTTTAAAATACTTTCGTTATATTCTTTTTCTGATATATTCTATTTTCAATTTCAGCATCGATTTCGAGGAAAAATTATATTGAAGAAAAATATTTACTTACTGAGATACAATGATATATTATGACAATTGTGTATTGTTTTTGTAATGCTATTAAAGTTGTTTTAATACAAAATTAATAAGTGATAGTTTACAAATTTCTACTTTTTAGTTACATTATTATTTACGATGAATAATATTATTGTGTTCTTAATTGTAAGCTAATTCAAAATAGATGACCAATTAATACCATTTTTGATGTGATGACATATATAAAAGATAATAGAGTTGTTTCGCAAGTGAAGGAAAAGAAAGTGATGAAAGCAAAATATTATTGTAAGTTTGGCTACAATGGGAAATTCAACTTTTGCTTTAAGTTTAATTTAACTAAAAAAAAGAACTATTTTTTAATTTTTAGCGTAAATATTTATTGTTTTTGTAGATTACTTTCACAGTTATAGTATATTTTTTTCGTTTAATAAATAAATCCAAACTATTGTATTCAATACATTTTTAACAATTAAGTAATAGTATTTTTACATTGTAAGTAAATACATTTTATATCATCAATGGTAAGTAGCAATCATTCAATCTTTGTATAGTCTGTATATATATATATAAACACAGAGATAAATAATTAATTGAAAATGCATTGTAAAGATACTTTTTAAATTGTAATTAAATAATTTAAATATATGAATGAAGATAATAAGTATGGAATCGATATAATTTAATTTTGTACGTAATATTCATTTCTATTCATAAAGAATAAGAATTATTATTTTGCTATGATAATTTATTTTCATAAATTTTAAAGAATCCCGCTATCTTAAATTTAACAAAGACGTAAATTTTAAATCATATCAACGTAGAGTATATTAATCATCAATTTATAAAATAAAATTTTATAGTAAGTTGTATTATAGAATAATTGAATAAATAAATTTTGATTATTCGTATTAATTAATCTTTTATCTTATGACAATGCAATTTAATCAAAATATTTTTGAATATACAAAAAATATAAAACATATAATGTTTTGAATTTATTAATATCTTTGTATATCATGTTGAGAAATATCAAATAATGGTAGAAAATAAAAATAATTATTATGATTTATATTCATATTTTATTAAATTTGATTCGATATTATATTTGGGTAATAATATTATTAATAGATTGTTTCATCTATATATGATGTTGAGTCAAGATGAATGCTACTTTTGAATTCTACTAATATATTTATATTATTTTTATGAATGAATTTTAATTTCTACGAACATAATAGAGTAATTATTTTAAGAAAATTTTCTTCCGAGCATTTTTTGAAATAAATAATTACATTCTATATTTAGAGTACAACTAAAGTAATTTCGAAACAAAATAAGTATCACATCTTATGATCTAAATTCTTTTGATATAATAATTTGATATTTAATATTTCCTAATTACTTTTAAATCATTTCATAATATTTTTATTATATTTATTGTTTTGATATTATTTAAAAAAATATGTGTAATTATACTTAATGTAAATATTACAAAGTTAATTTGTAAAAAAAATATATATTACAGATTAAAATTGAACATAGTGAAATTACAAGTTTTATACATTAGATATGACTATGAATTTTTGTAAATAAATTTAAACTTCGCCAGTGCCTTATAGCGTTACATTAACTTAATTTAATATATCGAATATATATATTTATATATATATGTCATAAAATTTTGAATTAATTAAAAAATCTGTATTCATTGATTGAAATAATAAAATTCCGAAAATGTAAATAACTTAAAATATATATATGAAAATAATTTTACTATGTTTTAATGGTTAAATTACATACACTATTATATTATAAGATTCTAACCACTGATTGTCCGTATAAAGAAAAATAAAAATCAAATCCTTCCAGATTTTACCTCTTGACTCTCATCCCCTTATGTGTTATGCTCCTTTTACTCTCATTCTCTTTAAAATTTTCAATATTACTAAGTCTCTGTCTCCTCTCTCTCTCTCTCTCTCTCTCTCTCTCTCTCCTCTCTCCTCTCGCTCTCTCCTTTCTCACTTTTCTCTCTCCTTTCTCAGTCTTTCTCTCCTCTCCTTGTCCCTCTTAGTTCTTACTCATTTCTTCTCTTTCACTATAACACTCGTCTCACGCGTCGGATTGGCATAATCTTTCAAATGTCTCGTTTCCCGTGATCATTGCGGGATGTCGTTATACGAGCTGAGAATAAAAGGGAGGAAAAATCTAAGAGAGATAGATATATAGATACATAGATGGGGAGAGTGTGAGAGAAAATTCTTTCAGAGAAAATAAATGAAAGAGAAAGAGATGGAGAATTATTCGCGGACGCGAAAGTTTGAAGCTTAATATTTAACGAGGGACCCGCGAGTAGATCTAGGCGGGTTATATCGTCTTTCCGTAGAAGTGAGATGAAAAGTAAGATCGAAAGTAAGTGTGTGTATGAGAGAGAGAGAGAGAGAGAGAGAGTGAGCGCGAAAGAAAAGTCGTATTACGTAATCCGCTTTTGAAGCCGTATTTCGTTCGCTATTAAAGAGCCACGTTCTGTCTCTTTTGTTCCTTAGCATTTTTTCTCATGCTTTCCCCATTACTTACTCCCTCGTTTAATAATAAATCTTAGAATTTTCCACTCTGCGGAGAGATCGCGTTACAGGGGTAAAGAAGATTCCTGATCGCGGGTTGTAATATGCACAGGTGGGAAGGAAAGGAAAAAATCTCGTTAGCGCGGGAGTACGTGAATCATGATTGATAAAGGTGGGGTTGAAGAAGGTACAATATAAGGCCTTTTTCTCACGGGTCTATTGACAATAGAAAAAGAAAAAGGTGCAAGATAATCGCATTTTCAATTCCTAGCACAATAATATACCATTGAATATTAATAACTTATTGATTATTCAAATTCTTGATTAATGTTTCTAAGAAACTGAAATTTAGTCATTAAAGATACTGATAAATATTTTGATAAACGTTAATATTTTATAATGATCAAAATGTATCTTGTCGATCTATGAGTTTGAATATCTATTCATATTTTAAGGTTTGTTTTTCACTTTAAACAGTATGAGCCCGTAAAAAAATCGATTAATTTATTTATTAATTTACGAATACTCTTTAATGCTTTTCATAAAATTTACACAAACACATACATTCTTAAATTTTACATTAGTTTAAACATTTTTTCAAAACCGAATGAAAAAAATAGTACATTTTATTTTTTTAAGTAAGCAATAATTCTATGACACTATGTATCCATTTCACAAAGTAGATTTCTATTTCTTAGAATGTTGTATAAAAAGTTTATATATGTATATATATATATATATATATATATATATATATATATATATATATATATAGAGAGAGAGAGAGAGAGAGAGAGAGAGAAAGAGAGAGAAATTGATTCAAAACAGCAGCAATTCAATTTCATTAATTTGTTTTTTGACACATTCTTATATTTACAATAGAATTTTAAATTGTTTATCTTTTTTTTTAATAAAAAAACTAATCAAAAATTTATAATCGCAATTTTTACAATAAAATACCATTAAATATTATAATATTATAATTTTCAGATACTTTGTATTTTTTTCACACTTAATCCAGATTATATACTATATACTATTTTTTATTTTTGGGTTCATCTAAATGTTTAATACAAAATAAAGATTAAAAACTATGAATCCTATTTATTTACTCATTAAAAAAAAAACTTAAAATATTTCTTTCGTAGTGCACTTTCACATTTCTGATAATTTTCTTATAAATGATACATAAATACAAGACAACACAGTCATTTCATAATGCTGAGATAAAATATTTAAATACAGTTATAAAACATTAAAGTATTGAACGGTTCTTTGTTTATACAACGAATTAAAGGTATGTTTTATTACAATATAATTAAATTCATCAAATATATTAATTTTCAATTTTTAATTAATTAAGTTTTTTATCTACTACGTAACTTATTTATTATTAATTTAGAATTAATTAATATGCAAAATTGTAGATGCATTTGATCGATACTGATAAAAACATACTTTGCAGATTTTTTGAACTTGATTAAAAAAATTGGTAATGATTATTTGTTCTTTACATATATTTTCAAAATAATAATTTATATAAAAATAAATGTTTCAATTTAAAATTCTTAAATGGTATTAAACAATGATAATTTATTATTTGTAATATAAAATATTATGAATTCATCTAAATTCTCAATACAAGTCAATCTAAATTCTGGAAATTTATTATAAGTTTCTTAGTTAATTATATAATTATATGTATTATGTAAAATTAAATTAAATTATTTTATAAATTAATAGTAATTATTAGAATTAATAAGCTGATAACGAGCTTATAATTAATAGTAATAATGTACGTTCAAATTACAAGAGTATAATATTTAAACATAGAATAAGTGGAGACATTATATCCCCTAAGTTTTCCATTTCGCGTATTTTATTACATTTCACTTACACGGCTGAGAATTTAAATATTCGTTTTAACTAATCTCATTATTTTTACGATTTTATCAGTCACCTCAATCCTCTGAAATACGCCAAGAAATACAATTGCAATCGCAAGCTAGTTATGTCTCACAATCATTGAATAACCTGTCGTGTCGAATCGACAATTTTAAAGAAAATCAATTAACACAAATACAGAAGTTATTTTTATATCATTGACAGTATTATGTTTATAGTTTATCATGATTTTACTTTAGACAATAACATGGATATGAATTATTTATTAAAAGTCAAAGTAAAAGAGTATCTTGGCTTATTTATATCATTATTTATAAATCCTTTTTTGTCATTTATAAAAAATAAATAAAATAATATTGAAAAGTCAATGACTGTAAATATTTAGTTAAATTTTATCGAATATGAATTTCGTGAATAAATCTGTCCACTAAAATTGTTATTTACAATATTTTGTATTTACAATTTGTATATTCTGAAAATTGCGTAAATGGTATTCCTAAAGGAAAGAGTCAACAATTTTATTAATATTTTATCTTCTATCGAACATATTAATATGCAATTCTAATAGTAAATAAACTTAGAATAAATTATAAACAATTTATAAATACATAAACTATAACAATAAATAGTAAGCAAGTTCTAGATATTTGAACAAATCGATTATTTCTATTGAAAAATATATTTCAAAAGACGATGTAATTTTAAAATAGAATAGATTGTACTATCCGATAGAATTATATGTATACTAATTATTTATATTAATTAACTGTCCCTTTAAATACAAGATATTTTACTTCACAATTGTTATGCTTTCATTGAATATTGTGAACATTTTGTTTGTTTTTATAGAAAATTTCATAAAAATATAATTATTTTATGGACGAAAGTTTTATTAAATTCGATTAAAAATTAAACAAATAGTAAACAAAATCTAAACAAAAAATTAATTCCTATTTTTATGACTAATTACTATTAATTAAACTACTAAAACCACTTTTTTCAATAATATAAATTACGAAACAAGCAAAATTATTAAGAATATCTGATTAGGAAAAGATATAACAATGATTAAAAAAATAAAATTTATAAATATTACGGTTTACCACGGTAAATGATTAAGGTTATATAATTATGACTATTATAAAGAAACTTTAAATAATAAATATATTTATATAAACATAATTTAATCTTTAATAGTCAAAAAGTGAAAAAAGTTATTATTAATACTGAAATAAATATTTTACTTACGTAACTTTTTAACATATAATTATTCTTTTAATGATTATTTAGAAAAATCATTTAAATCAACAAGAGCATTAATTAAAGTTTTTACAAAAGAAAGTTTATAATTGCATAAATAACTGATACATAAAGTTTTGTTCTCAATTTTATTCTTATCAAATCTTAACATTGTAAGAAAAAGAAAACAATACCTTATTAATTAATACGTAGTATACTAGCCATTGGAAAATATATAAATAAATGATTAAATTATATATAAAAACAACAATTTAACATGTTTAATAAGTAAAATAAATATTTAATTAATCTCTCTTCTATACATTAGGAAGATAATTTTTAATTATATAATTGTTATTAAAACAAGAATTAGATTTATTGTCTGCAAATTTTTAATTAATAATAATTAAATTGTAAATATTTAAATATATTTTCAGAAGCTTACATGATTTACATGATTAAAAAAATATTCATTTTAGTTTAATAAACAATTGTAATAAATGTTTAATAAATAAACAATACGAATTATATTTTTAGTAATAATTTTATTAAGTAATCATTTTATCAAAAAATTTTTTATTTTTTTTCAATTAAATTAAATTAATTTCAATTAAAGTAAATTCAATTAAAAAAAATAGAATAAATATTTTGAATATCATTCGAATTTGTAAATATTATTAAATTACATGCATTTATTATTTGAATATTTGAGTACACAAGGGGCATATAAATGTAAGTTCATCGTTTTTCCTATTACAGTACCATCTCTATGGGAGATGGCGAACTACAAATTCACTCGACGTATGGTACATTGAATATTCTATAATCGCATATTTAATTGTAGTTTAAACTATAGTTAAAATATAAATAATTTATAGTATTATAATGCTAATAAAAGTATAATAAATAATATTTTCATCTCATAAATATAAAATAAAATTTGAGTTTCAGTCGTATTTAAAGATTTATATATTGAGCATTGAATATTATACGTATCTTTTATATTTTTATGTTATATTATATATATATATATATAAGAAAATATCAATATTTTGATATATTTTTTAACATTATATCCAAAATACGTAATATAATTAATACTCAATATATATAATATTTAATTTTTTTTACATAATTTACTCTTTATTATAAAATGATTATGATGAAAATTTTATTGAAACTTTATTTAAACAGTTGCTTAAATGAATTATAAATATTAAAAAAGATGTCTTTTGTCAATTGTTTTTAATTTATGATTATATATTTAAAAATATTATATTTATAAAAGTCAAAAAGTATAAAGTATAAAGAAAATATTGTCCAAAAAATATATCTACATTAGATAAAAGAATGACCTAGTATATCTACGAATCATTGTCGGTATGGAAAAAATCTATATAAACGACATATTTGTATCTGGACAGACAGTTAATGCCGGAATCAACGTATTATTTATCTCTATTAACTCTACTTCTTCACACAGAATCACAAAAATGAGCAGTATGTTAATAGAGAATATATACAATAAATCACATATTTATTTGATTGCCGTTACCTAATGAATAGAGACAGTAGAAATAGTAGATATATAGAAAGTAGCGCTTGAACAGTAATAAGTTTGTTTAATTTCATAGAAAATAAACAATTTCAAAATATAAAATATCGTTTAATATTTTTATAAAATTGTGATATGATTATATATATATATATATATATTTGAAAGTATAGAAGAGATAAAAAGAATTTTGAATTTGATTAAGCAAATATTACTTGTCAATTAAAAATTCCTTCAAGGTATTTATGTATATACTTAATGATACTGTCTAAACAGTCTTACCCTTGTATATTATATATTAAATATTTTTATAAAACTCAAATATAGTTTTTTTTTTATAAGAATGAAATATTACGATAAAAACAATCAAAATATTTTATTGAATACAGAAACGTTATATTGTAAAAAGAATAGTATAAGTTGAAAATTTAGTTTATTAAATGTAGTAATTATAAACAATATTTAGAAAATAATTTTTAATGAATTGAATTAAATGATAAGAATTAACTCTATAGGTTCTAATGTATGATATTTTTTTTTTTTTTGCAAACACTTGTAGAATTATATTAATATTAAATTGGAATATTAAAAATAACCGTTAATTCTCTTATCACACCTTAATTTTTTTTCAATTTTCAAATGAAAACTATTAAATTTTACAGTATATTTTCAATAGAAAATATCGAATTTTAACAGATATTTATTTTTTGTTATTTATACACTCTAATGGAAAATGACAATTGTGATTTTATTTAACAATGATAGACCAGTAAGTATGCATGATATAGTAAATAAATTAAAGTCAACTATCCAAAATCCGACAAATTAATTATTAAAAATCTGACAAGCGATTATGTAATATTTTTATAGTAAAAATAACAAGCTAGTGGATGGTATAAAAATAATTTACGTATTTCTGTTTTCTTAAGAAACTTGTAGGATAAAAACTTTTTCAGTTAAATATTGCCGAATATACATTTCATGTACTTTTAAAATACTTTCAAATATATCATTCTTACAGTAAAAGAAAAAAGGTTTTAATCCAAAACTAAGTAGTAAAAGTAGAAAAGTAAAAAACGCACTTTTTAATTAATATAAACAAAGCCTTTCTAGTTTGCTGAACGATTCTTATTTTGCAAGATAAATACAAAAAGCAAACCTTATATAATGTATGAATAATTTATAAAACTATGAAAATAAAAACCAGGCAAAGACGTAATTTTGCCGGTTTAGTCGATTATCTTTGTGGATTACGGTGTGTAAAGCTATGTCGTAAAGTCTAATCGCTTTTTCATCTCAAACTAGTAGGAAAAAGGTGTTGTATTGCGTGAATCAGCTAGTCAGTGAGACTTTAGCTGACTAGAGCACTTTTGAGCTATTAAAATGATATTTATATTACGGCTTCCATGCTCGCACAAACTGTTCACCGAATGAAAGATTTTGCAGAAGAGAGTAGTAGTGATGCTCATATACGAGTTAGATTTATGAATCGTCTGCGTGTTATTTAGCCTAAAGAATGGTGAGCTATTATCGATGTAATGGAAAAGAAATTATTCACTCAAAGTTACAGTGGCTGTTACCGAATTTTAAACCGCGAACTTCCGGACTTGAGAGCATGCGGCCACTATAAATATATTCTCTCTGCGCAATATTTCATCACGAAACGTACGGTGTCGCAATTCAGCTGAGATCTGCAAACGGATGCAGCTTACGTATTTCTAAAATAAGTAATTTGTATAATCAGTTTCTCACAGGTCGTGCTACCAGGTTCCAAATTTTACAAGCAAGATCGAATGGAATATGACAAAGTGCAATTTTTTTTTACAATATTTATGCAAGATGAAATGTGCACGATCACTTTATTACTTACACGCATCATAAGGTCCGACGCGTTCGATCAATCGATAATTAAACAATAATTATGAAATGATTATGATTGCTCGTGTCCATGGCAATGCGATTAACAGGAAAGTAAGTTATATCAAAGTAGCAAAAACTACAATCTTCAATAAACAATATTAAATTTGTGTAAAATAATTTAAATAGATATTTAAGATGGATAATAATATGAAAGACGTGTGTCTTTCGAATTTAAGTGCAAATGGAAATGTAACGGAAGAGGAATTTCAGAATTTTATGTACCGTGTTACCGAAGTTGGTGCGTACATATATATTATTAAAAAAAAGACTGTTGTTCAACAATCATATCGATAACTTTCAATACAATTTTTAATTTATTTTAGATAAGATTGTAAAACAACTTGCTTCTTCTGATGTCAAAGAACAGCAATATGGGATGTTGTTGGCCGATGAGATTTTAAAAAAGAAGGATACTTCCGAAATTTCTGAAAATGTTGAATTGAAAATAAAATCAAATAGAACCATTATAAGCAAGTATCCATTGGAAGATTTAGATCCAAAACAAATGTCACAAGGTACTTAATATTAATTATTTTTTTGTATCTATTATCTATTAATCTTCAAAAAAATTCTGAGACTTTGTTCTAATTGAATTATATTTATTTTCAAATAATTAAAATGTCTAATCTTCTAAGCCGTTCTCAACAATCAATAATGTAGTTAAAATTCATAAAAAAATTTTATTTGATATATTTTATTATTACAATATATTTTGTATATCCGTAAATATGGCATATTCTTATAGAAAATCTTATATTTTTATTTAGTACTATCGACTTTGAGAGCCGATTGATAGAGATTAAAAGGGATAACAACATTTTTATTAATATCATTTGGAAAAGGGTTATATTTACATTTCACTTATGCATATAATTTAGTAGTATATTAATTTCATCTTAAATATTTTGGTTAAATATAATTAAAATTTATGGTAATATACATTGGAGGTAGCGATTTATGAAAATTTAAATTTAAAAATATTTATTTTATTAAGAACACTTTTGTCATAGATAATGAAATCATTTGTTATCAATTTGAATTAGATGCTTTCAAACTAAGTGTCGAGAGGGATGCCAATAAGCGTGCAGAAGATCGAAAAATTCGTAATGAACTTTCCGAGACTTACAAACACATAGGAAACACCGCCTTTAAGCAAAATAATTTCGAAAAGGCCATCACGTACTTTTCAAAAGCCTTAGAGCAAAGGAAGGACACGGCAGTATTATGGAATAACCGAGCGCTTTCTTACATGAAATTTGGCCTTTACGAGAAAGCTTTATACGACTGCGAGTGGGCGCTCAAAGTCAACGAGAATAACATTAAGGCCCTCCTTAATAGTGCCAGGTGCCATAAGCTCTTAGGCAATTATGAGAAATGTAAGGAGTTCATTGCACTCGCCCGAACAAGAAATCCAAAATTTCAAAGTTACATTTCAGGTGTGTGGTTGTAATGCCTCTTTGCTTCTTCTTTGGCATTTGCCTTTTCCAACCGATCATATTTCTTTCAGAGTTCGAGGAGAATTTGCACTCTGAAGAACTCGTTGAACTTGGGCCAACAGCGAATAGTCAAACTGATTAAGCAGGGCTATACACACCGTATTAACAATAAATTCAGTATTTCTTATCTAATATTAATAAAAAAAAATAATGAATAACTTTCACACTTAATAAACTTTGATCATTTTTCAGTAAATACTTATATAATGACATTTTTAACAAAAAATCATTATAATAAATTATAAATTTATAAAATATAAAGTGTTTATGTGTTTGGTCATCTGATATTTGTCAAGATAATTTAATTTTTGTTGCATTAATCTCCTTCATTTCTGACAGCGAGCGTGGTTCGTGAATAAATACCATACATTCGATTCCCTAAAACGTAAGTTCAATATAATTTCCATAATCTGTAGACAATCAAATTATATTTATAGACAATAATATTATCATATATATATATATATATATATATATATATATATATATTATACCTGCATTCTAGCAGCACGAACAAATCCTTCATTAGCCGATACAGTTATGCTTTTTAAATTGTCTCCACTTGCAAAAATTAATCTAGAACGTGCTTTTATTTTACCACCAAGTTTCAACTTCATAATTCTTCCCTTGGGTGTATCGTCCACAATCTTAATTCTATACATTAGCTCAATCGAACGCTTTTTTTCATTTGGGCCACCAATTACATTTACAATATTTGTAAAATTATCGTACGCTGTTTGACATATAATTAGCTCTTTATTTTTAAACAGTTCATCTAATACTGGTTTTATCGGACAACGACGTTCCCACTCCGTTTGCATAGTGAGCAGTGGTTCTATAAATTTGAAATTTGCATGGCCATTGGTCATATTTGTTACATATGCAAGTAGCGATGAAACATCTAAATTAAGTATTGAAACGTTCATTGAATTAATATTTGTATTTAATTCTAATAAATCACAATAATTAATATCGAAAGATTCTTTAGATTCACTTTCAGATTGAGAATGTACTAATTTATCTATAAATAAAATAATAAAACAGTAAATTATTATTGTTGTTGGGAAAAAAGAAAAAAAGAAATTTAAATAAAAATTTTCTACCGCAATTATTATCTTCGTTTTTAACTACTTCAATTTTTTCTCCTTCAATTATAATACCAAACATGCCTTCTAATTTATCGGCCAATGGTTTTTCTATACCACAGGCAAAATGAAAAATAATGTTGGGATGCTTGTACATATATGGATGATTTTTAGCACATTTTATATAAGAATCGGCTTGATCGAAAACTGATTTTTGTCCATATTCAGCATTACCATCAGAAATAAGAGTAAGAGCTTTAGCATTGCGAGCGATAACTTTAACCCAACTTGATCCATTGTCGCAGACAATGTCAACTTCTAATTTTGAATTCAGATATTTGAAGGGTTTTAACACATGAACAGGTGTATTTGCAGATAACAGTCGCTTAACAATTGCATTCAAATGAATTAAATTAGTACTTTGAAGGTGTTCATTTTTAACATTTCCTGTAAAGCGTACCTTTTTCATAATTATTAAAAATGTTTAATGTATAAATTAATTATGATTTTCCTCAAACTATACATTCACTACTAAAGATAAACCGTTTACCTTTTTTAGAAATTTTATTTCTTGTCGAATCTTTCGTATGAGTTTGTCAACACCTTCAACCTTCTCCACGAGTTTCAATTCTTCTATTATATTCCAGCCCCATTTGATTTTTTCGTCGAAACATTTTATTAAATCATCATTACTTTCCATAATATGGTACCAATGATTTATGCACAATAATATTTATTTGTAAATTCTAAATTTAAAAAATATATTTTCTACTTTCCATGTTTATATACTGGCATACAGCAAATACCTTTTTAAATACGCGTTTATTCTTCGATTATATATATATATATATATATATATATATATAATCTGAATTCTATCGCGTATTTAAAAAGGTATTTGCTGTATGCCAGTATATAAACATGGAAAGTAGAAAATATATTTTTTAAATTTAGAATTTACAAATAAATATTATTGTGCATAAATCATTGGTACCATATTATGGAAAGTAATGATGATTTAATAAAATGTTTCGACGAAAAAATCAAATGGGGCTGGAATATAATAGAAGAATTGAAACTCGTGGAGAAGGTTGAAGGTGTTGACAAACTCATACATTATTTTTGACACGTGCGTTACGTGCGCATGTACATTGTCATGTACATCTAAAAAGTTCAGTTTTTTAAAAAGGTATTGGATAAATTGATTCAATATAAAATCTCTTTTATCAATATTAACAATTTATCTATTTGGAATATTAAGAAATGGCGAACTTTGGTAAAAAGAAGGTAAAAAATTTGTATATGTTAAACCGCATTCTATGTGAGGTTACATATATTTGCAAATATAAATATTACCATTTTTAAATGAAAGAATTAACATTTTAATTTAATTTACAAATTAATTTTCATCTCTAGTATAAAGCAGGAGAGGCTGTGCAATTTATGACAAGGAAACAAGCACTAAAGAAATTGCAACTCTCCTTGAATGAATTTCGTAGATTATCCATTATAAAAGGTATTTATCCAAGGGAACCTCGAAATCGTAAAAGAGCACAAAAAGGGGATACTCGTATCAAGATCCTCTATCATAAAAAAGATATACAGTTCTTAATGCACGAACCAATAATATGGAAATTAAGAGAACATAAGGTATGCATTTTGTTAATATAAATTGACTTATTAAATGAAATAAAAAAATTAATATAAATTTGGGCATAAGCTTACTATTAAATGATAATTTTCATTATAGATATTTGCACGGAAAATTGACAGAGCAAGGGCGATGAAAGAGTTTAAAGAAATGAGAAGATATCTTAAAAAATATCCTATTATAAAATTAGATCATATTGTTAAAGAAAGATATCCTACATTTATAGATGCTCTAAAGGATTTGGATGATTGCCTTACTTTGTGCTTCTTATTTAGTACTTTTCCATCCATAAAACATGTACACAGAGATCACAGTGCGCTTTGTCGGAGATTGACGGTAGAATTTATGCATGCTATAATAGCTGCGAAGGCTCTGCGGAAAGTATTTATTTCTATCAAAGGTTATTATTATCAAGCTGAAATAAAAGGACAGACTATCACTTGGATTGTACCACATCATTTTGGTTTTGAACCACAGAGCAAATGCGAAGTAGATTTTAAATTGATGTCCATATTTGTGGAATTCTATATCATTATGCTTGGATTTGTAAACTACAGGCTTTATCATACATTAAATTTATTTTATCCTCCAAAGTTCGGTGATACGAGTAAAGATTTTATTAATTCTAAAATTTCACAAGCTAGAAATAATTCAGTGTTGTTTGATAAATTAACTTTCCTTTTTATTAGTATTTTCAGAAAAAAGTCTTGTAGACGAACAAGCATTTGTATCCGAAAGGATAAGCGCTCTCAATATTCCATTGGTTAATTTAAATTCTTCGGTACAGAATGAAGAAGATGAACTGGAAATTGACAGTTTCACAAATGTTATATTTCTTTTATTTAACATATAATGGACATTGTTATTGCTTTCGAAATTCATAATACATAGTTTATATTTTAGGAAACTGATAATACAAAAATTGAAGAGGCTAAGGCAGAACGTGCAAAAATAAAAAAATTAAAAACCCTTTTTAAAGGGTTAAAATTCTTTGTTAATCGAGAAGTACCTAGGGAATCTATTGTTTTTACTATTAGATGTTTTGGAGGAGATGTTTCATGGGACAAATTACTATTCGTTGGTTCGACTTACGATGAAAATGATGAAACTATAACTCATCAAATTGTAGACAGACCTAGTATGGAAAAACAATTTATTTCCAGGTAAAAATTTTGTGTTCATTAATAATTTAAGAGGAGCTTCGTTTGAAGATTTAGAAATCTTGTATTCGCTTCAATGAAAAAGAATGACAAATGTTTTTAATTTTAAAGTCGAATTTCTGAGAACAAATTATGTCTTCCATATACGATATTTAAATTTATTTAACATAAATATATGGTCCCTTCACTAGAAATTTATTATGTCTATACGTGGGCTTTATATCTTCAAATTTGAAAAGCAAAGTGTTTCTGATATTTAAAAAAATATTTTATAAATTTAGTTACCTAGTCGAGACTTTAACGTTAACGTGCATAATTTTTCAATTTTATTTTCATCGTTAATTGTTGTTATTAACTTGAATTATTTCATCTTTTACAGATATTACATACAACCTCAGTGGATCTTCGATTCGGTAAATGCCCGGGAACTCTTACCCGTTGAAAAGTATTTCATGGGCTGTATGCTACCACCGCATCTTTCACCATTTTCGGATACCCGCCACGACCAAACGTATATACCACCTGAAGAGCGAGCATTGATGGATCCTGAATATAAGTTGAATTACAGTATGTACATTTTTTAAACTAATGTCTGACAATTTATTTTGCAGAGAATGCGCACAGAATTTATTGTTCAATAAATTTGAGTTTGTAATAGGTTAATTAATTGTTGTATTTTAGATAAAGATGAGGAAATGGAAACGGAATCAGAGGATGAAGTAGAATCTGAAGAAAATACAGAAGATGAAAAGAAAGGGGAGATAGAGGACGAGGAAGACATAAGTGAGGATGAAGAGGAAGAAGATGAAGACGAAGATAAAGTTCTTGTTGTAAAGGATAATGAGAAATCAACAAAATCCAGTGCGGGAGGTATTAATGAAAAAGAACGGTTAAATCAGGTAAATCTTTAAGAAATTTTTTAGTCAATTTTTTAGTAAAAAATTATATACATGAAACCACTTTTCTTTATCGATTTGAAAAACATCATTATATACATTTTAAAAATAATTTATTGTAAATAATAAGCCAATATTCGGCAGATTCAAATTATTCAAGTTATATAAGCTTTATTCTTACAAATATGTATTTTAATAACTAATGAAAAATTTTTAACATATATATTTCATGATCAACACGTTATTGATTATCAATTTTACATAAAACATTATTGTGATTGATGGCAACTAAATGCCATAAACATAGATCCAATTGAGTTTTATTAAAAGGAAAAATGAAATTATACAAAATTGTTCATATACTAATTCTCATAAATGTGATTTATCACCTTCAGATTTTGTTATTTTTATGTAATTTACCATAAGTATAAATTCAATTTGTAGTAAAATTTATAAATCTTTTCCGTATTTAGAATAATATTAGGTGTCATACAATGTATATCATTTGAATACAAAACATTGATATTTATATAATCACTATCGCGCTATATTTAACGCTCTTATCATGTTTTTTAATTATTACCGATACTCTCTTTGAAAGCTTCATTAACTTTTATCTATTGCAGTTATTTACAATGAATCTGTATTACCAACATTTTGTCTCAAGAAGAAAATTAATAACAATAATTACTAATATTGATCTTTAATAATTTATATACAATGTTTCTTATATATGTAAAGCAGTTTTGATGAGTTAATATTAATGTTATGATCGTTTTTTTAAAAATTAATATTTAAAAATACCTATAGTTTTTTTTTTTAAGACCACAAGTTTTTTATTACAAATTATTACAAATTTTTTACAAATTATTAAAAGTTTTCAATTTTCGAAATTGTAAAATTTTCAATAGTGAAAATAAGTCTTATATTGGTTTTACGATGTTTGACAAATATTTAGAATAACACAAAAGGAGGGAAGAGAAGGCTAATTTGAAATCGAGAGGTAAATGTTGAGTAGAGCTTGTGTAAAGAAAAATAACCTTCGCAGCTCTCGAAGCTATTCACACGTTGAAAAATAATTTTATGTATTATCTTCGAGTAAATATAAGTAAATATAAGTACAACGAATTATATTAGTGTTAATTAGTAACTTTCTCAACAACGGCATATATTTATTCAACTGATAAAAGGTTTCAGTGCTCTCAATTATTAACTGGAATATTAGAACTGAAATTTGAATGCATAATATAAGTATGGTCATTAAGAAGGAACAATTGACAATTGTTCGATAAATATTCAAAAGCCGTGATATTATTTATTTTTAAATATTTGAAGACAATAATAATTAAGATAAAAAATTTAAGATCTCTAAAAGAAGAGCATATAATACGTTTTTATTATAAAGAAAGAAAGAAAAAATAATAATTACGATGTGTTTCATAAATAAATAAAACTTGTTTTATTACAGAAAAAGAAGATGAAGGTAAAGAGTGGCGAAATAACGAAGGAAGATCCTTGGGAAAAGAGTCGTCAGGAGCGGCAAGAATATCGTTTGCGAGAGAAATTGGTTAAAAATAAGCACCGAAAACTGTACAAAAGTATGATAAAGGGCCGAGAAGACAGAGCCAAAGCCATTTGGCTGCTTCGTAAGAAAAGACGCATTCACGACGAGACCGAGAAAGCAAAAAAGATAGAATTGCGTAAGGCAAAAAGGAACGAAAATAAAACGTGAATATGCGCTATTCCCGTATTTTCCATTAAGACACTTATAAATATTAATTAATTTGTATTATAATTTTTTAATGAAAAAAATTAAAACCCTAAAATAATTACAGAACATTCTGTCATCATTATCGACGTAATCGATGCCGAGAATCAACATCTCCAATCGTATTTATTGCCAAGTAAATAATCGCGCCTCCCATATCCTCGTTATGAAATATCGAGTCCAGTTCACGTGTGTCAGGATTGCTGAAAACGTCGCCCATCCTCTCGATTAGAATAATGACTCACTGTCGTCAGCCCCCCCCCCTCCCAACCACTCACCACCCTGACAGCCCAGACGCCCATTGAATATTTCTTCCTCGTGCAGCAACTAGGCAACCTTTCACACCTTAAGCGAGGATGCATTCGCCAAGCGAATTAAATTATATTTCGCTAAAATATCGTTCGTCGTGAGGCGGCGGCGGCGGCGGCGGCGGCGGCCCCGAGAACGATGGTAAGCCAATCGGTCGTCATTACGCAACGGCGCCGCATCCCCGCGCCTCCTTGAATATCAATAGGCGTCCCGCGATCTCGCGACATGGACACGCGCGTCATATAACGAAGAAAGGAAAGAGACAGCGTGAGAGTGTAGCCGCCGGTCCACCCACTGGTGGGCGACCCACACGCGGCGCCGGTTTTCACTTTTTCTCCCGGTCGTCGAAGGCCTCCGAAGGCCAGAGCTCAGCCGCCCACTTAATTACCCACGTAAGAACGAGCGCTACCGATATGCGACCACGGGATTCTTGGTGACGCCTAGGAGTCCCACCCCACCCCGCTTGACGGACTATTTTTTTCTTTTTACAAGGCACGGCACGATGGTTGTGCGTGCGTTTTCCTTCTCTAAATGCCGACTGCATTACGATCGCTCGGCGCCTCGCTCTTCGCGCATCGATCATTTATTGAATCCGACTGAGCTTAGCTCTCGACGTTTAACTCGACCAATTCATCCTACAATAACTCATTTGAATTGATTATCTCATGAGACGGAGATATAGCCAATAAGTTGTATTTAAAGGTAACATACCTCTGGATTATTCCGATCGCAAGATAAGATTTACTTTCTTACTTTCTACCTTTATGAAACCAATCTCGTAAAATACGTGTAGTTCCCATTCCATTGGCACGCATTTTGTCGAAATCGTCGTTTTAAAGAAATTATTTTACTTATATTCATTCCCTCTCCTTATTGCTGCTTTGATTATTCAAATATCTTATGACATTAGCATCGCCTTTAAACGTTTTTAAATTATTTTTCGTTTTGCAAGTAATTCTACTTTTTAATGGCTGCTCGTTTTATATGCCCAAATTCACCACGAACAATAATATTCTTCATTATTTGTAAATTCATTGTAAATCTGAACTTTTTCTTTGACTGCTGTTTCATAAAGAATAGGAGAGATTTTAAGCAGCTTGCGCAATTGTAGCGATACTTACGAAATGCTCAAAGTAGCGATTAGTATAGAAAATAATTTATTCGAGTGGTGCTATAAGAGTAGGTGAGAGAGCAGTACATTTGAACGGTAACAAGAAAATACGAATATTTCTTAAAGTGCGTCCAATCCTTATTGCAAAGACAAAATAAAAAAAATAGCAACGATATTTGCTAACATTTGAAAAATAATTTATAATTTTTACATCTATCATTAATGCTACAACTAAACGGTACAAAAGTATTAGATCTATCATTGTACTTTTATAAATATATTATTAAATGTAGACAGCTTCTATTAACATAATCGAGAAAAAACTTCATTTATTCGATAAAATTTCTAATTAAATGATCATATAGCGAGGTGAGCATTTAAAATAATTTGGAATTAAATATGAATCGATAAATCAATCCACGCATATCGTTAATAATGGTATAATCGAATTGTAAGTAAAATTTCATTCTTCAAGCAAATTTCATATTTATCTACATTTTTTTATTACATTTATTTATATTTTTATTTATTTATTTATCTATTTTCTTTAATTTTTTTATTTATTTCAGATTTATATTATATTTATATTTTATTATTTTTATATTTATATATAAATTTTTAGTTTTATATATAATTTATATAATTTATAGTAGATTCTAAGGATTAAACATGTGAATAGAAACGTATTTTAAACTGTTCCCTGTTTTTACTTTTACATGCAATTTCATTGGGAACTAGATATTAACTAAAATTCATGATAAAACATGTTTTGTACAGTGAGCATCTAATGAAAATGTAGTAAGAATGCGAGAAATTTAATATTAAAACGTATAATAACGTACAAAAATGTTAAAATATATTTACTAAATGTTCCCTTTTATATTATTCATATTATTAAATAGACATTAAATAGCATTAACATCCTCCGTTAAAAATCATGAAAATTATAAATCTCTTTATATCTATATATATATTTTTTTTGTTCACAAAATAATTATATATTCTTCAATAATAACAAATTCACAACTTTAAAAGGTTTTTTAGTGTATCAAACGTCGCATACATTGATTTTAATATTCGTTTAGTTATATAATTATAATAAAATTTTTAAATAGTATGCAGCATATTCTGTTGATATTACGTAGATATTATATAGAAATGCAAAGATTAGATCATCAAAATTTATAAAAATAAAATAAAATAATATAAAAATAAAAAAATTTTTAAATAAATTTGGACTGAAAAATTATTTTATAAATATAAGAATATTAATGACCATATATACTTGTAATAATTCAAAAATATAATTACTACAGGCGAGGATTAATTTTCAATCGATAATGTAATTTAATACGAATTTTAAATAAGCTTCACACGCTTCAAATGGATACAAAATTTACAAATATTTTTAATAAATATACAAAATTGTTTAGATAGTCTATAGATATATAGATCGAAAAATTGATATAATTAAACTAATTATTAAGAAAAATTAAAGTTTTTCTTTTTAAGTGTCTTGCTATAGTTAATAAATGAGTAAAATTTTACAATTCATATTCACAATTGTGATAAATAGTTATATCTATTTTTCTTTTACATTATAATATAAAATTATCAATTTATAGGCATTTCATTAAGCACTTTATACAAATCACCGGCTAAAATTATGCCTCATTGTATTTATTAATTACGTAATCCTTACCATATTACTACTTTGAAAAGCTACCTTACAATTAAGTTGAAGATGCTCACTATTTGGTAGATGATGAATTTATTTACATAAACGAATCAGATAAAAAAAATTTTTTATACGTTTCCGTCGATTGTATTTAACAGGCCTATTCTTCATTCTATAAATTCCACTTTTATGACTAAGATTATGCGGATTTTTCATTGAAACATTTAAAAAAATAAATCATGATATCACGAGTATCTTCTCATACGCGAATCTTAATGGTGGGTTTTCAATTATATAAACATACGTGAAATTAACATTTTTTTTTTTTCAGCTGTTTCACTGAGTCATTTGGAAATTGACTTATAAAGATCTATACAATGAGAAGATTTATATGCAAAATTTAACGCTTAAATAATTAGATCCATTAATTGCAGACTACTGTTTGCATAATTCTGAATTATTAACAAACTTTTATGTAGTTTTACATGGTAAAATCATCTGTCTCATATTCGTAAAAAGATAAATACTTGATGTTAAACGTATATGCTTCTTTTTTATTCTTAACTCATACACATTAATTTTTAGATAATTATTAGATCTTATTTTTTAAGCGCTTACGAGTCAAGAATTTCATTTCAACCTGTTTAAGTCTTATAAAATAATGGACGTAACTTAACAATAACATTTAACGTTTTTATGCATCGATTTAATTCTACGAAGGCGATTATGAATGTCTAAAGCGCTGGGTGCAATTCGCTTTGTGTCAATAAAATTTTATAGCATTTATCATACAACTTACTACATACAATTTTAGAATAAAGTCATTACTTTAATTTAATTCAATAATCTACACATACACATTCGCTTAAATACTTTTAAAATTATTTTATCCCTTCTTAACAAAATAATGACAAATGTGCAGTATGTCGAATAATGCTTAAAGTATGTTGGATATGAATATTTATTTTTAACCTTATGAAATGAATTGAATTTCGAATATAAGATTAGATCATATATTTTTTTAAGATAATGTAATTTAAGAAGTAAAATATCCAGATTCGATAACGTTTACTTACGCCGTATATGCTCACTATTTACATAAAAGAGACGGAATGATATTTAGACCTTTTAGAAACATTTAATTATACAGTATCGATTTTTATTGTATTTCTTATTTAGTTAATGCGCTGAAATTTTTTATTAACATAAAAAATCCTCCTTTTTTTCATTTCTTTTATTATTACTTTTTTTTTTTTTTTTTTTTTTTTTTTTTTTTTTTTTTTTTTTTTTTTTTTTTTGTAATCCAATTCGTCCGAGATACTTAATTACATACTACTTGTCTTGAATCTAATTTAATATTATTTTCCTATCTTTCATCCGATCTACCTTAAGGTCTTTGACTTTACAATTTTTTCAACCGAAGCTCTGGAAGCATTTTGTTATTTTTCATTCTAACTACAATCTCCGCCCACATTAATCTACGTCACTTAATTACCCTTACAGCATAGAGTGAGGTATAATATACGTCTCTTATCTCATGATTACGCAATTCTCTATATTTCTCATAAATTTCTTTTGCTTTTATTTCGTAGTAATTCATAGTTGGTATCCTTATAGAAATACAGGCATTGTTATTACTTGGCGAGTAATTTTCAAATTACTCGTCGCTAATGAAGACCTCGGAAGTTTGCTTTTTAAAACACGATCTTCCAATAATTTCCGTTCAGACCGTTTATTATCGCGTAGAGATACAATAATTTATCAGCTTTATGTGAGACTTAATACCATCAACGGCCTTAGCTGAAAATTCCGTCGTCCGAATGACGATTCCCTTATCCCAGCCGGAGACACGTAGATCGCCGACGCGTGCCAGCTATTAGCGGCTTATTTATGTTAATAAAAATTTAAGCGCACAGTAGCTCCCAATCCTCATCATTCATCGTGATAATGCAATTGCAGTAAGAGCGCCAAAGCATCGAATCCCTTCAAAAGCATTACTCGCTCATTCCGCCCGCCACCAACGAGCGAATATAATAATAAGAAAGTGGAGGAGTTAAAAAGTCGCCGAAATCTGTCTCCCTCTTTCGGTAAATGCACGAATGGAGGATGTACGGTCCATAAGCGGGAAAAGCTGCGTCCTCGGGAGGTCAGAGACACTCAGCCCCTGCGATCGCCTCCCCAGGTGCGCCTAAGCCTATGCCCCTTGCCCCTTGATGTCTTACGCCACTGAACTGTGCTGACCAGTCGAGAGACGCCAGGATGTGCTTACGTCACTCCAGCTATTCCTGTCCCGGGGCCGGAGGTGGGGTAGGCTACGTCCATCCTTCGGTCGGGAATCCGCGCACTCCTTTTCTCGCGGACTCCCTCGCAGCCACGACAAAGGACTCTCTCTCTCTCTCTCTCTCTCTCTCTCTCTCTCTCACCGCCATGCCACCCTCTCTTCTTCTCCATTTCTTCCCTCTCCATAGGAGTCGAGGCCTCCGACTCTATTGGTCATACTGCCCGTCGGTTCGCTTACAACCAGCACACCTCGGTCGATTCACGGCTTTGCTTTTGCTTTTCGGCGCGTTTCTCCATCGACGAGCGAAGCCTCCGCAATAGCGATAAGCCCCCAGCCCCTTGATAATGCGCGGCTTCTTCTTATTCAAGAATGCACTCTCGAATTATTGAGAGGCCGATCACCGCTCGCCCATATCGGTGGTCGATGTGGGTTAGAATCCAAGCTGATCAGCTGGTCGATTCAAGTGACCAAGCCTCGTGTGCAAGACCATTTGACGCTGAGTCATTAACGAACGAGAGATTATTAGTTCAGGCCGACCAACAACTCGATCATTCGCTCAAACGATCTTGCGCATTGTTTTATCGAACTGTCCCCATTAACGGAACGCGAAGGCGATGGCCTTGACAGAAATTTTCAGCCCTATTGGTAAGGATGGAGACTTGGAGTCCGTTGCTTAAGCTCCATTAATAACCAATTCGTGACTACTAGCTGTGCAAATAATGTTAAAGCTGAGTTGTTTGCCAATTGTTTGGGCAGGAGCGATTACGAACCCGTTGGCTCGTAGCACGAAAACATGTCGAACTTTTATTATCGGGTGGCGCTCGGCTGACGCTCGGACCGAAAGTGCGCGCGTGGAAAAGCGAGAGACGACCTTGCCGGAGCTCATCACCGCCCGTCTGCAGCCGAGGAAGAATGCTGAGGATGACCTTGGCGAGTGCCGCGACGAATCGCCCAAGCGCTTCATCGGCGCTCGTCCTTTGACCCCGCGGGTGCGCCATCGCGAGCCATTGCTTTATCCTTCCTTTTTAGAGGTTTCAGGCGAAGTTAGGCAGAGTCGGTGGGTGCGATGCATGGAGGAATATAAGCATTCGCAAACGGTATTTGTGTTTCAGGGACATCTGTCTGGGAAACGTCGCCCTCGACTTGCTTCACTTTCCCTTTATCAACTCGATCATCCTCGACATCATCCCCTTATGCCATGCATTTTGCAATCGAGACTTTACTACTTTCAATATCGATATTAATTCTTCTGCGGACAAGAGCTATCCAACTACGTGCACTTATGCTTATAAAGATTTTTATTACGGGGGTGATAGAATTAACGTACTCGTGACAATTTTCGCGGAGCGACAATGGCATTAAATGCTAATCAATTAACAACTATTCGTAGCATAATTTTTGGCGAATATTTATAGATACGCTAGCTTACTTCCCAGCAATATTCATTTATAAGAAACAACGTAGTATTTTCTATATTGTACGTTTTCTGCATTTCTGAGACGGCTACTTTCATAATTTACGATGAAAACTTATTTATCGCATCTATACCTGCCTCTTACCAGTTTGAAAAGCTATAAAGTATTTGTTAAAATTATAATAATTACGAAAATTTCAAAATTACAAAATTGTACAAATATAAAAATCACTGACCATCTTGTTACAAGCATATATATGCACATACACACGCGCGCGCGCATACACACGCGTACGCATGGCTTTGATTATAATTTTTTAAATAGCCGATGAATATATTTGAGATGTTGTACAATTTCTTTTTTATTTCAATATTATTATATTATTTGTAAAATAAAGAATTATAAAACTTTTCTACACTATTTTTTATATTTTATAACTTCAACAATTACGAGTTTAATTATCGTGAACTGTAAAGAACAAATAATTGTTTTTAAAATAGTAATAAAATAATAAGTAAAGTCACTTTCTGTATTATTATATCACTATGACTTCAATTTGAAATCCATATTGTTTCATTTTTTATGAGTAAAAGTGAAGTGAAAGTTAATCGTTTGAACTTATGATAATAAGAATGAAGAGTTTGCTTCTCGTTGACGCAAAACGTAAACCAAACGACAATATTTTAACGAACGCCAATAAGCATATTATTATTGCATAACTTACTCCAACGACTCCGAATAAACGCAGAAACAATTCGTGCTTCTTTAATTCAATGAAAATAAACAAAATTTATTGTTAATAATAATATTTATCTTTCGTGTATATCTCATTAAAATTACAAGATTATGTTGGTCTTTGAAAAAACGTATTTCACTGGAGATGAGAGACAGCGAGTGTTATTAATGAAGTATTAAAATGACGCGATGAAACTCACAATGGCGCTTATACATTGTTCGTGGCTGTCGTGAGTTATACTACTTACAACTCATTTTGTATGAAGAACTAAGATCTGTCGTAAGAAAGTTATATAGGCAGACAAAAGTACGGAGATGGAAGAAAAAAGTGTAAAAGAAAAAGAAGAGCAAGAATGGAAGAGAGAAAGACAGGGGACGACAACGACGACGACGACGACGACGACGACGACGACGACGACGACGACGACGACGACGACGACGACGACGACGACGACGACGACGACGACGACGACGACGACGACGACGACGACGACGGCGACGACGACTACGACAACAAGCATAATGACCTTGAAAGTGTTGGGAGAGAATTTTTTCGCCGACGATGAACGCAACAGGGACTCGCTGAAGTTTGCGTGGGCCGCAGATAGAAATCCCAAAGCATAAATCGATCGTATTAAAAATGCACCAATACATAGGTGAATGAGTGCTAAAGATGAAAGAGAGTCCCCGCTACTTTAACTCGTGCTAGGTGCATGACGACATATTGCAACGTGATTCACCGTGGATCCTTAGGCACGGGAAATTCGATGCAGGATTCCTTGGAATGTCCCCATCCTGAAATTCTATATTAGTGCCTCGTTTCGATCGTCCCGTGTATCGTTTAGGCAGCGCGTGCATCCTGACACTTACAAGGCTTCTTTCCTCTGCGCGACTTTGATTGCTTGCTCGGGCAATCGAATGACTTAATTGTAGCGAATGAAGTTAAAGTTTTAATTATTTCTTAAAAATAAATCTTCATATACAATGAGGTGCGCTCGATCTTATGAAGGATCGAGAATCTCATGTTTGAAAGCAATAGACACGCCAATTCAGGTAATCGTAAAACGTATAATAAATACACAGTAGATATGGTGGATGAAGCTGTCGTCCATTCCCCTATGCTTATTAAGCTGATTTCTCTTGTTTCATGAAATTTTTTTCCAAATATGAAAATTCCTTTCGCTTCGAAGCATGCAATTGATAGCACATTGATACCGAGTAACGAAAAAGCCGGTCATCAATTTATTATCCAAGCATTATCCAAGCATCTGTTATAATTATTCTTTATTAATGTAATAAATAAAATATAATTATAATTATAATTGTGCTTTTTGTAATACAATAATCTCTGATTACAATTTTTAAATATTTCACATTATATGTTGTCAATCCAGCTGAATCTCGTTATTATGCTAATTATATAAGGTTATTAATAATATGATATTGAAATATATTTACATTAATGTAATATTTAAAATTATAATTTATTTAATGACATCTGTTGATAATTAATACTTGAGAATTTCAAAATCTATAAACGCCCACGATATGTGCTACATTCAAATAATAGCAATGAGCAATTAAATATTGTAAGAAGATAATAATTATAAGAGATTCTAAACTTTACCAACGTTTCTCGTCTATATATAGAGCTCAAACAAACGAATTATAATATTTAACCGATTTTCTATTAAAAAAGCTTTAATAATAATCACAATTATATTTTGTTTATTATATTTGTATTAAAACTTAAATGATTGCACTCATAATATTATTTGAGTTTTATTGACTTAAGATCAGTAATATATATATATATATATATATATATACATATATACAGTCTATTTGATAAAGATTTAAAACACTTGTTTTTATTTTAAATCCTGTAGCTCGATTTAATTAAATAACCATTTAATTAAAATGGTTAGTATTTAGAAATAAACTTATGCGTCGTAGATGATGAATTGATTATGTATTTCGTTTATATTTGAATATATTAATTCATATATAATAATATGCACATATACAAGTTTGATCTAACATCAACAAATTTGATCAATGTGCATTAAAAAAAAAAAATTCCAATAAAACTTTTCTTAATAAAACAATGTCGTCATTCCAACTAATTCTATAAAATCCGATATTAAAAATTCAATAAAACATTAATGTTCGTTAGATAGCATTAATTCTATTATATAGAAACCATGTTAAGTCAAATTATATAATAAAGAAAATCCAGAAGAATCGAATGTTATTTCGATGAATTTTGTATAAAATGTTTAATCTATTTAAAAGTATTTCCAAATTTTTTTTTCTTTTTTTTTTTTTTTTTTTGTTATTATACGCATTATATAATTTGTAATAATATTATATAATATTCAATTATATATTCAAAAGTTTATTACTCTATGCACAATAAACAGAAGCTTCCATTATGATAGAATTCTCATGTTTTATCATTATGATTTAGATGTAATAATGAGGATAATTCACAACCGTTTAAACAATACTGTTGAATTATATAGATAATTTTTTTGATCATCAACATAATTCGTAAAAATATTGGTAATCGTTAATTGATACTTCCTGCCGAGACGAATCTATATGTCTTTCTACGTTTTAACGTATTGATGTTTGAATAGGCAAATATTTATTAAAATTATAATTTTAACATAATATTATCCCTAATGTAATAAGATTTTAATTTTATTTATTTAATAGCCGCGAATTGGTGTCACGAATTGGCGAATAATGAAAATAATCTTCATTATTTTTATCTTTTACCTTTTCATTTTTCCATTTCCAATATAATCGATTTATTATTTTATATCAATAGCAGTTGATAAAAGTATAAATTTAAGTTATTATAAATAGGTATTTAAATTTATTTAATAAATTATATATGGCAATTCTAAGAAATGTTTGTATAAAATATAATACTATAGATATTATTACAATCGTGATATATTAAACATTTATAATAAATTGAAATAATAGTTGAAAAATATCACGTAAACATAAATAAAAAGAAGATAATAAGATACGGGAAGTGCACGTAAAATAAGAAAAACAAGGCTTACGTAAGTAAATTTAATATATGAAGCTTTTAATTAAGCTCGACAGAATAAATGGATAAAAAATATGAAAATAATAATTTAATAATTATATAAGTTATTTAACAATTTTACTAATTTAAATTTTTTTTTTTTTTTATCAAAATAGAAAATTATAATAATATTGAAGGTTTAAACGTGAGAATAAATTGCATGTTTATGATTACGTTTATGCTATGGGATTACGATGGACTTAACATATACCAATTTACAGTTGCGAGGCAATGCTAATTTCACCTACAAAAACTTGTGAGTAAACTGTTACTACTGAAATAGGCATATATTAAAAAATTAATTCTTTAATAATAACATTTATAATTTCAAATAGTGACTGCTTAATCGTACTACAGCCTATACATTCTATATGACTTTACGAAAATTAAAAGAAAAAAAAAAAATAAATAAAAAATTATTACAAGAATTTTCCACTCTATAATTTAATTCCAATATATATTATAATATATAACTCAACACTTTTGTACTTCAATGTAACAGCTTGTATGGCTCCACATACGTACATATTCTCTTTTCCAACTATCGTATAAAAAAATAGTCGATAATTAACTTATGATAGATAAATTCAATATAATAATACATTTCTATTTCTAAATTCATTAATATGTTAATTGCCTGGAAATTTAGAATAAATTTACAATAATCTTCATGTCTTTGTCTATTATTCAATGAAAACTATAAGCTAAATTATTATAAAAAATTAATTAACTGTCTAATGAAATTGACTTGAATATTAAATTACATACCTTACGAACAGTTTAATTTAAATTAATGTAAGTTTTATTTGATTGATTTACCGTAAATAAAGTTTTGTATTCATGTACTCAAATCATATGTGTTTATACCAACTGTGTTTCATAATAAACTGGTTTATTTTTAAATTTAGTATTACTAGCAAAATAAAATACACAAGGACAATCAAATTAAAAGTAATATACAACAAAATTATATCTTATCATTTATATTTTATGTGTATTAATAAATATGATCTTACAAAAAAATTTTATCACTATTTACTAGTCAATATAAATTTCAATAAACAGATGTTAAGAACCAATTTGAATAATTTTTATTTTAGTTTTATTTATGTTTTCAAAACAAGTCATTAATTAATTAACAATACTTACGAATATTAAGAGAAAGAAGACTTTCGTGAATAACGAAAGTATATTCTTTTACTTTTGGCAATTATTGTTTGAAATCACCATTATTATAAATAAACTGGTTTTGTTTAATACAACTATTTTTCAACAAACTTGTATTTTATTTTTATTTATATAATCCATATAGTTTCATTTTTATTAATTTTTATTTTAACGATTTTTATCGCATCGGCTTTCTACTAAGGAGCTTTGAACGTGAATTTAGAAATCCGTAAATATCATATTCATAATAATTCTTCCAACAAACTAAATAATTTTCATATTAAATCAAAGTATTTTAACTATTTCCATTTTAAAAGTCGAGCCTGTACAACAATAATATTCATTAAGTGTTTTAGCTATGAAAATTGATATTTCAGTACAACAGTATGGAAGATGTGTTTAATTACTATCAAAGTTCTTTCATTCTAAAGTATGAAAATTGTCTTTGCATTTATAATTAACATTGACGTTAAAATTTTGTGATATTATTTGTTATGATTTTCATTATTCCATATTTTTACAAAGTTATACAATTATCACATTTTTATAAACAATTAAACGAAGATAAATTTAATCTACTTAGAAATTTATATAACATTATTATTGAATCTATTGAAATATATTTAATATTCTTGAAAACAATAAAATGAAAATACGTTGAATAAATTGTTAAATTAATACATTCTGACTCATCGACTTCTATGGTTCTCTTTTTCTCTAGCAACAAAGAGAGATGACGATGTCTGAAAAAAAAGTTAAATAATATAAGTTAGGATCATAGTCATTTATAGATAAAAGTCTGACAGTTATTCTTCTTCTTTTTTTTTTTTTTTTTTTGGTCTCTTTCATATGAAATCTAGAGTATTTCAAGGATTATTTATTTTATTATTATCAATTTACTTCAACATTTTCATACATGCATTAATTCAAATTTGTTTTCTCTTCTAAAATGAATCTCATATATATATATATATATATATATATTAATGGACCTTTAAAATTAAATATTAATGGATAATATTTCCTTTTTGGAGGTTATATTAATATCAAATTAATTCAGAATAGCACAAAAGTCAAAATTTAATAAGGATACAAATAACGAATTAAGTTTGAATAATTATAAATAATTGTCAACGTGATTGTATAAAGATTATAAAGATTCTCATTATTCTAAGAAGAAAATGCTGCAGAATTTGTGTAGTTTATATAGAATATTATAGGCAGCCAATTGTACAAAGCATATACAATTGTATTATTGTTTGTTATTATTTCAAATATTTAAAAGAAAACTAAGTCTTAAGAGACTAGTTAGTTTTCCAAGCTACATTTGACGGAAAATTGAAAAATTTCAGCATTTCTATAGCTTAAGCGTACATTTACATTATAGTATAGATAAATTGAATATATTTAGATTTTTGAAATTTTTTTAATAATAGCTAGACATTGGCAGCTTCAAACGTAATTAAAATATTTCCCCCACAATAGTAGAGCGCATACACATCTTTATCTCCAGCACAATCCATGTATCATGTCATGCATATTTCCACTAAGTGCGCATTTACTTACGCTTAATCCGTATGACGTACAGTTGATGAATAAAGGTAGCTTTAAATCTCAATAAAGCGTCTGGAAATTGAATTGTATTAGATAATAGGCAAATAAAGTTATGAACGCAAATTTATTATTTACAAAATTTCTCTATAAAATATTCATGATCTTTAAGATATGTCTTTAAGTCATTCTTTTTGATATTTAATTGGTATAAAGACATATCAGGCTCGTTTAGTGTCATCAGACACGATAGCTTTTCAAAAAATTACATTTAATGAATACATTGATATAAAAAAATGTTGCAAAACTAAAACTTTTAATATAATGTTTAAAATATGTATTTTTGGCTATTATTTTTCTTAATTTTCTAGTACTACCAAAATACTATATATCTCCAAAAAGGATTTGAAAATGTACATATATATATATATATATATATATATATATATATATATATATATATATATATATATATACTTGTATACATATATATCATGGTGGTATGGAAATATTCACGTAAAATTTAAAAACATTGAAAAGACAATACACTTTTGCTACACTTTCGTTGAAATTTAATATTTATGAATATTTTTTCATGAAATCTTGCAAAACTGAGTTGAAAGTATTTTTATTCTCATTTTTTTGAAAATGAATAATATGGGAGTTCAATTTATTATTATCGCTCATAGTTAACTATTTTGTATTATTCCAAGCAAATAATTCAATGCTATGTTAAGGAAATGT
This sequence comes from Ceratosolen solmsi marchali, assembly GCF_000503995.2. Lineage (NCBI taxonomy): Eukaryota > Metazoa > Arthropoda > Insecta > Hymenoptera > Agaonidae > Ceratosolen > Ceratosolen solmsi. The sequence goes on from NW_011948417.1 coordinate 9,206,299, forward strand.
TCAAAATATTAATTTTTTGTGCGTAATATTTTTTAAAACTTGGTGAAAGAATTGATCAGCGGTTAGATGTAAAGGTATGATTTTATGAATACTTGAGGTGGACTTTATGTAGTCACGTTCAATATAAATTACGAGTGAATTTAGTGTGCGCATCAGAATAAACGAGTTCGACTCTTAACTCCTACAATCAGGCATAGCATAAAGTACTCATAAAATTGTTTCAGTGAAATTACTATGAAAACGGAATAAAAGAAAATGAAATATCTTTATAATACGCTAATTTACTCCATGCACTAAGAATAAATAAAAAGTTGATATTGATGGCTTGAACAATCTTTAGGCATTCAGTTTTCTCTAATCGACTGCTTTTCCAAGCTATTCATAATTTATATTTGCAATAATTGTAAAATTAAATTACTTTTATAAAAATAAATACTTGTACTATAACTAGATAATATTTTATTTAATATTTTTAATTAAATTATATTTCAGTATATTTATCCAGGTATATATTTATCCATGGAAAATAATTTTAATCTACATTTTTGCGAAACTATATTATCTTGCATTAAAAATTAATATTTTCTTATATATTTGTTAAATTTTATATTTGTAGATCTAGTTGTTTTTTATAATAATTTGCTTTATATTTTCATTCAAGGTGCTGAATAGTTGAAATTTTCTTATAATTCAATTCCTTGTATTTTATGATAACGTTATAAACATTGAAAAATAGATTAGAATAAATAAAATATGTATAAAAATTTTGTTGCTACCTATTAACATCGGTGATAGTTTATTAGTTAAAATTCTAGGTATGAACAAATTATATAAGAATAAATAAAGTAATAGATAAATACTATTGATAAATGATGTGTCATTTGTAAAAGAATATAAATATTGAAAAAATTTTAATTCACATTCATATTTGTTTTTTGTTTTATTGTTTTAATAGTATATTTATGCGAACTGACATATAAATTCTTGAAACTGTAATCCCTATTAATCTTACCACTCTTCTACAGTACAGGAAACATTAATAATAACCGTATCCCCTCGGAGTAGAGTACTTTAAATAAATACAATATAATATAAAAAGTGTATTATGAATGCTTTTATAATTAGATAAATACATAATTTGATAAAACAACATACCGGAAACTGTTTAAACACCTACTTATGTCATATATATATATATATAAAGGGTTTGTTTTTTGATAAAAGTTTTGAGAAAATTTTATCGAATTTTTATGTATGTATCTGATACAGTGCGTAGAATTTTTTATATTCATACTGTCACTTTTGCCATAATTATTCAATTTACAAACGCTAATCAATCAAAGATACAGAAATATATTGTTTAGTGTACCGAGAGTCCATTATTTTCTGGGCTTATCTTAATTTCGTCATAAATTTCGATTAAATTAAATTTGTCATAAATTTCGATTAAATTGTCCATTAAATGTATATTTCATGGCAAAAGAAAATATTATTTTATATACCCTTAGTCATTGCCATTTCATAAAAATAATATCAAGTCAACCAAAAGAAAGTGCAGTAAGAAAGTAGCACAAATGAAAGACCGTATCACTCGCACCTTACGATTGATAGCCAATAAGACAAGGTTTGACGTAAGCATAATGTCTTGATATGTCGATAAAATTTTACGAGTAAAAAGCTTAGGTAGAAGGGAAAGGGACCCCTAATATTTTAAAGCATATCCTTCCTGCCCACTTACAGGACTGGTGTGGAAGGGAAGGTACCGTTTGTTAGGGACGGAGCATGATGCAAGGGCACTTACGGTGCATCTAGAAATCCTTGGGTCTAGCTGTAAGGAAGACGCCATGTCGATTTAGATAAGGAAGGAGCCTCGGTTAAATTGCTCAATAACTTCTTCTCGCAACAACCCTCTCCCATTCTCCTTGCCACCTCCAACCGACCGCTGCTGCGCTAAGCTACGCGTATAGGGTTATTGTCCTGCGCTGAACCGTTCAAATTCGTAATACCAACGTCAATGGAAACTGGAAAGCGAACACATCCTCTCACGCCTCGTATATGAACACATTGAGGGTGATATTTCTGTATTGGTGTGCTCGAAAATTCGTTATTGAATGAAAATCTCCGAATTTATCTTTACTCGATAGCGACAGGATTTGAATTTATATTTGTGACTATCCTAATTAAGAAAGTTTTTATGGTATTTTATATTTTATGAACTTTATTTATGTGCCATTGTGAATGTAAAAATAAACATATCGTATAAATGCATTCTAAGCGATAAATTTTATTAATTCACTTATACATTTATGTCTTATAAGCTTCACATCAACATAGTTATTACGTAGAGAGGTTTCTTTTTTCCGTGCGTGTGTCATTTTTTGTTTGTATTTTTTTTTCTTTTGTTTCGTTTTTGTTTTTATTATTTTTTCATGGAAATTTAATATTACGCATAAAATATAATTACTTCAGTAAAAGTAAAATTTAGATATTAAATCTCATACTATACCACAGTATCAAATGTCAATAGATTTCGAAACAGAAATATATAATAAAAATTCCATTAGGAATTGTATTACAATTTTACAATTTACAATAGAAAAATTTTGAATGAATAATAAAATAATAAATGTCATTGAATATTAGAAAAAGAAAATTTAAATATAATATTAATTCTTACAAAAACATGTTTATTAATCTCAGTAATAAGAATGAAGGTTTTAATTTTAAAATTCACTTCAATTTGATTGATTTTACGTAAATAAATTTTAGAGAATAATAATTTTATTTAGCGTAAGCTTATTTACGCTAAGATCTAAAAAAATTGATTCACTTTGGAAAATTCTTTGAAAATCTAACAAAAATATACTACAAATATTTTTTTGAAAAATTATGGTTCTAAAAAATATGAAACACTATACATTAAATATTTATCTGAAACATTACCGAATAATCTTATCCATGCCATTTATAATAAATAATATAGATACATTTTAAAAATATAAATTTTACAATAAAAATTATATATATATATATATATATATATATATATATAGGTATATCAGAGAAAAATAAAAATAAGAATATGAATAATAAGAGATACGACGAGAGATTCACTAATGTTCGACAAATGTAATAGATTGTACAACGTGAAGGAAAATCTTACGCATGAAAATATTAATGCTGAAGGGTAAATTTCTCGGTAGATATACCAGCAACGTTGTCATTATCATTACCTCAAGCAATACGGAGATGGTTCCGATATGTCTCGAACAAATGTTGTATCGTCGTATTCTTTTCTGGACGGGTGAACGCGAACTTGACGGAAATCGTGCTGTTCTCAAAGATTCCTTGCGCTCACAATGTTAACGAAGAATGCGAATGCTCAGACTGCGGCTGCAATTACATACTCGGGGATAATGCTCAAGTCGACATTACCGTCTGGAAAGAAATAAAATTAGTAGCAGACAAAGCGAAGACAGCGATGACTTCTCTAATCAGAATCATGGCCAATATGGCCACGGGTACCAAGGGTTTCTAAGACATGATTTTTAACGGACATCATTGAAATCTTTATGTTAGTTATATACTTCCGAGGTCTGAGATGATATGTGATGCGTAAAATACCAGTGCCATATAGTAATAACTGAAAGTAGCGTTCAAGCTTTTTTTTTTTTTTTTTTTTCCACTCACGCGTACTTGTCACATGTCCTATCGACCCACGGTAAATCATTCCAATTAACATTTTACCTTGTGACTAATAATTCACCTATCGAGATAAGTTTCACTTTACAAATTAAAGATCAAAGAACCGGCAAGCGTCCGTATTATGGGAGCTGAGGAAATTATTGAAAACAAGACACGTCAAGGCAATAAAATGTTTCTCTAGAGCGATCAATTAGCTAAGAACTTGAACCGAGCGCTAATAGACTACATTAACTTATTGCTTCACACCATCATTAATAAATTATTGCCTTTTTATGGTTAATTTTTTGCCGAAAAAAAAAACCGAAGAAAGATGAAATTTTTAACGTAGTTGGCAGATATGAATTTAAAATTTCATTCTAAAGCTATTATAATGATAGTTTTTATGAAACAGCTTTGGACTACAAGTTGAATATCGAAGACAATTGATGAAGTGAAGGCATTAGAAATATATGGTTATTCTTATTATTATCTCACACATTATATAAACATAGAATATGTCTAGCTGCATATTTAAATTTAGTTAACATAAGTTGCGACGAAAAGTCGTGGCGGAAAGTCACCAACAGAAAGGCAAATATTTTTTTCGATAAATGCAATGGTTATGTTGAAATTATTATAACGCTTATGTCAATTTTAATTCAAGATATATATAAATGCGAGCTTACACTATTCGATAATCAAGCAGTTGCACAGAAATTTATAACATAAATTTGTTTAATACTCTAGTAATAAAACTTGTAATACAAACTTGCAATTTTCACCACCAATTCTATATCCATTTAAAATAGATAACAAAATATTAACTTAAATTTCTATTAACTAAAAAGGCTCAACAAATTGATATATTTTATATTTACTTTTTTCGATATAGAATATTTGATGGTAGATATTCGATTTTCGATTTACTTCAATTTATTATTAAATACCTTTTTCTCGATCAGATGTTATCGACATCTACGATGACCTTGTATTCAACGTTCATCGTTTGAAGAACTACGTGAAATTGCAACAAATGCGAGCACTGCACAATTAACAATTAAATATTCTACCATAACTCCTAGGTACATACAATATCTCATTATTCTAATAGCTATATTTGCTAAAAAAAAAAAAAAAAAAAAAAAAAAAAAAAAAAAAAAAAAAAAAAAAAAAAAAAAAAAAAAAAAAGTTCCATCAATATTTATTATAATTGCTTCTTCTTTTGACTTCTAGGTAATTCATTTATAATAATTGATAATCATCGAATAAATTAAAAAAAGAAGAAAAAAAATAACAAAAAATATTGACTCAATAACACAACCGTGGATGTGATATCTTAGGAAATATATTTTTACAATTAATTATTATTGTAACATCATTAATTATTTGTAATACTATTAGAAAATAATAAACGTCTATTTCGAACATTATATTGAATGATTTTACGTGTAATATAAAATATTATAATTATGATTGTAATTATGTAGTCCTAGTTTTGTAAATAAATAATATGATTAAGCATTAATAAAAGTAATTTATTTTTAGTGTTTTAATTTCGTTTAATTTAATTTAATATATATATATATATATTTGTTGTACGCACAAGATAAAGTAATTTACAAAATACATTTAAAATTTTCATCACATATTATTGTAATCGATACAATAATTTCTCTGTATAAATCCAATTTTTACTTTATTTGTTGGCGCATTAAACAAATAATAGATCGATTATAATCTACAATAGATTTTAAAAATTTGTTTATGCCAATTAGATATTAAATAAAATAAATAAGTGAAGTGCGCTTGCAATTATAAAAACGTACACATTAACAGACTTGTAAAAAAAACTTGGAGATGTAAGTCCTAAGTTCAAGCAATTCACTTTCCACTAATAATTTGAATTTTGACAATATTTTTCATTGGTATTTAAATATATATATATATATATATATATATATATATAATTAATGAAAAATAGTAGAAAATTTAAATAGTGTATATGTGTAGCAAATGTGCGCAGGTAACAATTTTTATTAATCTATATTTGACAATATTTTTCATTGGTATTTAAATATTTATATATATATATATATATATATATATATATATATATATAAATATACACTATTTAAATTTTTTACTATTTTTTACTTTAATACGCATACTACTAACATTATATGAGATTTTTATGTATTATTTTTAAAATTTCACGTGATTGAATGTCAACTTATTTGCTTAATTTAACCAATATATTTTCAATTAATTTGCTAATATTTCTTATTCAAAGAAACGTTCATATGAATAATTGGAAACAACTTTAAAATATCTTTGAATTTTTATTATATTCAAGCAAATTTCTATGATAATAAAGTAAATGAAATTTAGAATTAGTAAAATAAAATGAACCAGCATTTCATATTTGTCGTGTATTATAATTTCATCGTAATTAATTAATTTGATAAATTTTTATAATGCTGATATTATTATTTTCAATTAATCATTTGACAAAATAAAAAAATTTTTGCAGTATACTAAAAGTTTCGAATAATTAATGTAACTTATTCTAGACTCATTTATAAAATATATTCTTTTAACGTGTAATAATTAAATATATAATAGATTTATTCGTTGATTAAACAAATAAGCACATTTTTGCAAATGAATCATCACAATTTATTGCTCATAATTTTTGCGTAGGTGTTTCATATATTTTTTTCTCTTGCTTATGCTTTTAATGAACGAGTTATATTAATATTTCATCTTCAATTTATCATACATTGTGCATAATAATTTATAATAAAATTTTTTAACATTATTAATGCTAATTATTAAAGCCTGAAATTCATATATAATTACAGACCCAGAATTCATAACATACGAAATGCTTTATTATTATGTAAATACAATTTTTAAATTAATGCAACATTTAATGAAAAAAAAAAAAGAAAGAAAAAAATACAAAAAAAAAAAAAAAAAATGTAAATAAATAAATAAAAAAATAATAATAATAAAGCAAATAAAAATAGTGGAATCTAACATTTGCGTAATAATAAGGGTAACGAATTAATTATATCATTAAGCGATCATTTTCAATTAATAACGATCGGATTATATGTCGATAATATCGAATTATATATGAAGTTTTATGGTTTTTTTACGATAAATGCATTATAATGTCTAGTGAGAGTTAAGGTAGTTCAGAAAGTCGAGCCGAAGGAATTGTTAAAATATACATTGCCATTGACAAGTGACCTCGAAATTAGAAGCTAACAATAAAAGAAGCACATAATCTTATCCAATTATTGGCGGGTAACCCGGCGTGGAAAAAGCTTACGGTTTCAAAATAAAGAATTTCTTGTAAGCAGTTGGTGTGTTATCCTTGCCCTTGCCGGTCGAACTCGAAGGAGAGGTAATAAGCCATGCATAGCGTTGTTATAACGGATCATTCAAGAGCGGCTCGGGTCTCATGTTCATTTGATATTCTTTTCGTAAGATGCGTCATCCGCGACGGCGACGATGGCTCCTTGACTCCCATCGGTCGGTCGGTCACGATTCTCCATTAAATTAACTACCTTCCCTCGTCAACGCTTGTATCCTACCCACCCCTGCTTACTTACGCTCGCACACTCTCTCTTTCTTTAGTCATCCGCATATATTTATTCTTTTCATTCAGCTTTTTCTCTTTTACAGCCAGAATAGAAATGCCACACGAACAAGCGACCGTCCTTTCCCGTTTTTCCTTCTTATGTTTCCGTTCATCACCTCCGATCGCGTAAAAAAGAAAAATATTCGGCTTTTAGAACTTTGTCATATATTCTAGTACAATCGACGAGGACAGCTTTAGTCTGCTCACAAACAAAAAAAAAAAAAAAAAAAAAAAAAAAAAAAAAAAAAAAAAAAAACAGAATTTGAGAGTTGATACATTTATCTTTGATGAAAAGCTATTAATCAGTTAGTTTCCTCAATTTTCTCATGCTTTCTACATACTTTACATGCATTAGTACGACTTTATATATATATATATATATATATATATATTTTCTTCTACGCTTTTTATAATTGCAAAGTCAAATGTAAAGACAATAGTTTAACAATTTGAATATTTTCGATTGACTACTTTCTGCATTTTAAATTATATATTATTACTTTTTATTTAAAGTATCCGTTTCAAGCACTTTATTCTTGAGAATCTCTTTACATTTAATTCGAATCATTTTCATATTTTATTGTAAGCACATAAATATGAAATGATACTACTATTTAATAATAAATTTCATCTATTAACATTATGCTTATAATGCTTATCTTATCTGTTTTATTATAAGCTTTTACCAAATTTTAGTCGACTGTTTCAACATTTTATTTCAAAATATAATTTGAGTTCGCAGCGATATAAATAAATATAACATTTGTTAATTAATATACATGGATATATTAACGCAGAAATTATATCTATAATCTGTTTTCTATTACATATTTTATTTTTATTACATTTTAATGTAATATTATTGAATTCTATGAAAATTTTAATATTACTTACATTACTGTATAAAGCTAAGAGAAAAAAAAAACAATATACTTGATAAAATATGATCTCTTCACTATTAGGCATTTAGGAATGAGTTTCGGATGATATCATCCCGATTTTCGGTATTAATAGTCAGGACAAGTTAAAAGTCTGAATTTGCATATAAAAACTATATTATCTTTTTTCTTTCTTTATCGTAAACCAAGTTTTAAATTCATTCAAAATACACATAAAATTATTTAAAACTTTGCTTTGAAGAGCAAAAAATAGAATCTTTACAATCTATGTATGTAAAAATAAAGTAACACGTGAGTTACGTAAGTCAATGCGTTGGAATCGTGCTTATAAAATTTCAAGTAGCCTGTAAATTTCACATATACTTGGTGCACCATGAAAAGCAGCTCCATTACATACAATAGAAAAGTTTTTATTCCATCGCGTCTTTACAATTGTCCGTGCCAGAATCTCGCATTAATTTTTGTCGCGCTCTTGCTTCCTACTGTCCACATAAATATAAGAAAATGCAAGTTTTTTCCTCGTCAGAGTGTGTTTTCCTTTCAGGTTACACCATTTAACTACACGTCTTGAAATATTATTCCAAATAATAATAATAATAATAATAATAATAATAATAATAATAATAATGATAATGATAATGATAATGATAATGATAATAATGATAATGATAATAACAATAATAAACAAAACATATAACGCCTTACGAGATAAATACATGCGAATATGAAAAAAATCAGAGATAAAACAATTGAGAGAGGAGGGTAGGAATGAAAAAGGTTATGCCGCGGTTAATAACGCATAGAAAAATCCCACAGATCGGCTGCTCTCTATTTTTCTCCTCCACCCCTCTAAATTCTCATGTCCTATGAGTCGCGGTTGCACGTACGAAGTCCACAGACGGTGTCTCGCCGCTTCCACGAATTGCAACGCGCGAGCGAAATAGAGCCTATCCTCCGGGATATTAAGCTTAATGACGCACCGGTCGATTGTCGGGGCCGGGGCAACGAGAGAGAGAGAGAGAGAAAGAGAGAGAAAGAGAGAGAGAGAGAGAGAGAGAGAATGAGAGAGAGAGAGATATAGAGAGAGAATGAGAGAGAGAGAATGAGAATGAGTGACTGAGTGGGAGTGAGGAGTCACGACGGGCGTCGGCCTGAGTGGTGCGGGCGCGGTCGAAAGGGAAGAGGAAGAAGCACGCTCGAGGTGGAAGAAAACGTCGGCGTGGGCTTTAAAACTCTGGTAATTTCAGCTAATTGGAATGAAGAAACTTAAGATAAAAAGTCAGAGAGCGACGATCATCTCGCCCTGCCCATACAGTACCAAGTTTCCAATGTGACAGGATCTTTCATCAGTGGCATACTAATATTCGTCCAGTAGTGAATTGCTAACAAATTCTCTCGAAATTTGATACTCACCATTATTAATCATAATCCTCGAGGGTATTTGATCGGGAGAATTTTATTTAAGGATCCTTCTTAGTGATAATGTACTTGTATACTTTTGCACGTATCGAGCACTAGAGCAATGAATTATTTTTATATTTTTGTGTGTGTGTGTGTGTGTGTGTGTGAAATACAAACGTATTTATTCCTTTTGGATTCAAGGAAGAGTGAGGAACGTCGGAATCCTTGAATTAGCTGTGTACTTTCTGAAAGGGTGGATAACCTTGAAGTTGTAAGACCTGTAGTATATCCACAAAGAAGGAAAGTAATGATTTGTCTAATCACGCGAAATACCTGCACGAGTCAGAATCAAAAAGTAAAGTTGAATTCAAGCATACTTGCTACATAATTAAGTAACAAAAAACGAGATGTTTGATAAATCTTTAATAATTTAACAGATCAGCTGAAATCGGCCTTTTAATAAACTTAACGAATTGCTCATAAATGCTTATAAGGGTTGCTAAATAATTATCAATTGTAATTATAATTATTAATATTATCACTGTAATATAATAAAGTGCGTTAGTGCCAAATCCGGTCCCTATGTTCGAATCCTATTCTATCCGAACAATAGTAATTATTGGTTGGGGAGATGAATGGGGATGTGAGGCGCGAGTTACGCGCGCGAGTGCCCGATGGACACAAGGAATAACAATATTCGTACGCCCGATGTAAACGACCACGAGCGTAATCCGAGCGAAGCTCCATTTCGCACGCGCAGAAAAAGAATTTAATCAACAGCCGTTATTTGCAGTGGGATTCGCACACGAGGACTTAGACGAGCGGGGAGGGGGAAAAAAGGCGAAAATATCAAGGCCTATCATAAGCGCAATTAATTCTACCGCTAGTAACGTCGCAGCCTATGTACATTTATTTACAGCCTTGTGATTTATCGGGCCGTTGATATTGCGAGGACTACGGAAGCGACGATACTTCGGAGTCTTCGTTTCATGAGCGATTCCGACAATTTTCTCTCAGTTGCCGAAGGCACAGCCTCATAAATAGAGATCCAATTCGGTTGATAGGGCATTATTGTAGTATCATATGCGCTCTTCGTGGTGTTATTGGGAATTTTCACGTCCACTAGTTTCCCGGACACTTGGCGCAATTCCAATTCGACCTTGCAGCCATATGCTGAAGAAATTGTAAGAGCGCTTTTCACATTCGTATTTAGCAAGTGCTTGATGTAACGGTTTTTTATCTGCATTTGTATAGAATTGTTAATGTATCGTTATTGACAGCAAAGTAATAATTATCCTAGGTATTTTATTATTACGGTATACTATCGAAAAAATATTGATTTACTTTGTCAATTGGAAGAGGCATTAAGAAGACCAGCAGAACTATATTGACCGCAAATGAGATTTCAAGAGAGTCGTAATTATGAGTGTATGACCGAAGAGGCACCGATAAATTCTTTCGATATTGATAAATTACATTTTCGACATATAAAAACAATCTTGTTTTTACATTTAACTGTTAAAGTTGCGTATTTAAATTTCATAATCCTTTATAAAATGCTATAAC
>NW_011948417.1:9219238-9233351 GCF_000503995.2 Ceratosolen solmsi marchali
AGAGAGAGAGAGAGAGAGAGAGAGAGAGAGAGAGAGAGAGAGAGAGAGAGAGAGAGAGAAAACAGGAATTCCCGAGAGATTTTACATGGTACACAATCGTGAAGCTTATCGAATATTTACAAAGTGTATACGAGCATCATTGCAAAAATACGAGGACACGAAGCTTTTTCCGGTAGGCTGCAGCAACGATTAACGATAAGATCACACATATTCGTTTTCAGAGAACATCCTAGGAGAATCAATGTGTGAAATACAAAATTGGAGAGTAGTTAATAGCAAATGAATTTTGCTGAAAATGCATTTTTAACGAATTGGAAAAGAACGAATCATTACGGTATGGCTTATTCCTCCTAGTATTTCTATTGCACGTAATTTTCGTTCGGACAATCATCGTAAACAATATATCAGGTTAAAATGGTTGATATAATTATTAGTAATTTTATGAGGTATGCATCAAATGGACATGTTTTATGGACTAAATAATACCAGGGTTGGAATAAATAATTATTAATTATAAATAATCGATCGGTCTGTAACGATCTCTAATCACACACACACATACACACACACACACGCGCGCGCGCGCGCACACACACATATATATATATATAGAAAAATTATTCAGCACTAAATTATTATTGTTAAAAATGAAGGAATTTGTTATATTTTAGAGCAATGTGAATTACTTAAATTAACTATTTCAAAGCAATGGACCAGTAAATTGGCATATTCTTTAAAATCAATGCTATTGAAGCATCTAATCCACAAAATGTAGGTAAGAAATGATAACTTATAAGTTGGCAATTCCTGTTATTATTTATTAATAAATTTTGTAGCATCTTTCAATCTAAGCCTTGTCATCCTGTACAACTGCATCCGGTAATTATAATATATTATATATGTTAAGGGATATATATTTTTAAATTCCCATAGATATCAAATAATACTTTACGTATTAATTCATGTTTCGTTCAAAAGAATCCATTTCATCGTTGGTATATTATAGTCTGTTTTTCTATTCATATTTTAAGAAATGAGTAAAAATTGTAAATAATTATCAAACCGCTTGAACTTTTTTCTAAAAATAAACTTGTTAAAAAAAATAGATATAGAATGTATTTTTTTTTTAGTGCATGTACACGCACACACACGCGCACACACACACACACACACCCACACACACACATCAAACAAGTACAAAGAACTAAAAATGTAATAGTTAATATCTTAAGACTATTAAATATTAATATATATTTAAGAAACATTGATTATCTGAAAATAAATCTTATTATTTATTAGAATAATATAAACTATTATGCATTAAATTAATCACTTAGTTTCAGAAGTTAAAAATAATAGACTAAAAATTATAAACTTTATTCAATCGTTACAAATAATAATAATATATTTTCCACTCTTTGAAAAATGAAATATATATTTATATTACACAGACAATGAATCGAGTAAATACATAGTTTTGATAATTGGTAGTAAAATGGACAGTAGTTTTAGTAAATTAAAGGTTTATCATTAATTTGATTTAAAATATATATTTTTCAAATACTTTATGTAAATATTCAAATTAAAAAAAAAAAAAAAAAAAAAAACGAAATAAAATAAAAGGGAATTTATAAAATAGTTTATACAAATACCGAGGTTGAAAAAAATAACATCATAAATCAATGATTAGATATATATCGATAATAAAACTATGACAAAAAGATGAAAAATAGTGGAAGGCTACGAGATATGTATATAAAATATAAAAGAAATGAAGGGCAAATATTATAGGAAGGAAAATTGAAAACGAAAAGCAGAAGAAATGCAATTCTGGAAAGAAAAAAGTACGTGCACAGCCGTAGCTAAGCAATAAGAGTAATTCAACTGTGCATGAGAAGATAAATGAGAGAACTCATCTCTGGATTGAACGAGTGAAATATAAAGAGAATGAGAGTGAGAGGAGCAAGTGATGGAGGAAGAAAAGGAAGGGAAGCAGGTAATTTGCTTAGTTAGGCATAAGAGTCGCAGGAGTCAAGTAGGCACTGTTCCTTGCTCACGGAAATGCCTATGGCGATCGAGCGACAGCCGCTCACCGCGACCTTGAGAAGCTCGAGGATACGGTTGTTTCCTATCTCACGCGACATTCTGCATATTGAGCTTTTCTGTCGCTGAAAATACTTTCGTGACAGTTAATCACGACCCCCATAGTATGTATGCATTTCGGCCAGGACACCAGCACCAGGAAGCAACACAGCTTTTCATTTTAAGTTTTAAATTACACATATGCCTATGAATCTGCCATCGAACTTTGTCTTTTTGACCACATTCTTTAGCTTCGGTTTTTCTTTCTTCATTACTGGAGGAAAGACGATCGGTTTTAGCAGAGTAACTCAAGGAAGAGACTCAGACTTCTACTTATACTGGATTTACATTTTTCTCGTAAATAAATTATTTTCTACGTCCTTATTTAAATTGCTCTGTATCCTTTGATGGGCAATTGATATTACGTTAAGAGACATTTACTTTATCTATTTATTTATCCATAGAATTAATAGAAATCTTATACGAATTAATTTATCTTATACTAAATAATTAATCTAATTGTATTTGACACAGCGTATTAAACAAACACTATAATTGTCAAAAAGTATGAGATTGCTTTACATCATATTATTATACTAATTAATAAATATATCTTTTATTATCAGATTAACATGGAATATTAATTATTTTTTCTTTTTCTTTCTTTCTCATCACTATCAGTAAATAATTTCATTTTACTTGAAATATTTTTTTTTCGGTAAACCGGTTCCTGTAGCCCTGTAATCATCTAAAAATATTCTAGTTTTATGTATTATTAAATTTAATATAATAGTAAACATCATATTTAAAAAAATTATATTAATATTTATTAACCGTTACTCTATTAAATAAATTTTATTCTGAAAATTAAAAATTCAATTACAACATTCAAATTAAACAGATATATTAATATATTTGTATAAATTCATGTTATTCAAATTGGTATTTTGTATTAATGTTGATACTGTTAAACGGCTACATTAATAAATCTGTATAAAATTATAACAAATGGAATAAATAAACAATTCAATTTTTATATGAAAATATAACGAAATCATTGAATAAAACGATGTATTGTAATAATATAAAAATGAATTAGAAAATAAATTTGTCTAGTTTTTAAATTTGTACAAATTGCAACATAAAGTGTCATACGAGAAACTTTCTAAATTGCATATATCAATCAATTGTTGGTAATCGTGAAAAAAAAACATTTTTAGTTAAAATTTTTATAATAAATTTTAAATCTATTATGTAGCAAGAAAAGCTATTTTAAATTATTTTCTTTAATATCTGATTACATATGACAGATCGTTAGCAAAAATTATTTTATGAAATAGGAATGTTTACTAAATGTGATTATCTAGAAAATCACACGATAATATATACAATCTATAGTTTTAAATAATTATGCCACAAAGGATTTATTACGTTAAAACAATTTTCTAAGTTTTTTGTAGATTATTCTATACAGTTGGTATATTGCATAGTAGTACAGGTTGTCAACAGAAAAAAAAAAAAATATATATATATATATATATATATAAATAAGTAAAATTCGACATTATAAGAATAATATATGCATAAATGCAAAACAAAAATTATAAGTTTCAATGAAATCTTTAAAATCTTCTTTCTATCTATTAATTACATATGGTACATTAGAATTTATATTATTATTAATTATATACAATTATATATATATATATATATATACAGTACATTAAATATAATAATAATATAAATTGAAATGATATTCAGAGTTTTTTATATTTTTCACTCAAGAATTATTGCTATGCAGTTTAATAAATACGTTAACTAATAGATAATAACGTTATAATGAATTATTGTTTTACTTACAGTATAAGTAACTTGGTATCTTACAAATTTTGTTTTATTTTATTTTCTTAATTTAGTAAATAAGTTATTTTTTGATATTTTCGAAAATTGTATTACTATTATTGTTAAATATATTGGCAATGACTTCTATTATTCGACAGTATCTTTATTACAAGAATAAATAATTCTAATCGTAACAAAATCAGCATGCTAATAATAATAATAAAATTTATCATGGAAAATATTTTCAGCATTTGTCACGAAATAAAAATTCAATACTTACCCATGATTTTACTTGCTTCAAAAGTTTTCAAAATCCTCCTTCCGCTTATAAGACGATTACATTTTTGCGTATTTTTGTATAATCGAATACATTGTAAGCTAATAGTTCCAGTACATTATGGAGTCATGTTACATTGCTTATACATCGCACATTCACCCTACCAAGATTAGATATTTCAAGATAACATCACGGAATTTAATGTTTAAGACTTATAAAACCACATCCTTTTCCAAAATCATAAAATTTTGTTATCGCTTTAACATTAAATCAATCGATAAAATACAATTAATACAACTAATGACGCAGTTCTTATAATTCTCAGCCAAACTGTAGATGTAAAACAAATGATCAAAATAAATGTACAATGATATTTATCAGTGTAAATCGTTAAACTTATACATTTACAGTATATATAGTGTACATATATATTGAAGATTATGTTCTATAATTGAAAAGGTTATATTTAATTTTCAGATTTGATTAAAATTATATTAATATTTAAGGCTTATAAAATTATTATGTTAGCTTAAAAGGCTTTTACAGAACATATAAGAATTTGAAATAATTCTTTTTAAAATATTGCGACATAAAAATATATATATACAATAAATTTATAAATAAAATATAATGTTTGATTGGAATTGAATTTGTTTGCAAATTATTCTACGTTAATGTTTTCTATTAAGGAAACTAATCGTGAGTGATGGTAATAGACGATGTTTACTAGTACAATGTAATTATGTTCTACGATCTAATTTCCTCTTTTATACGAATGTATCAAATTTACATTTTTAAGGGACCTCATAGACCGAGACATGAATAAATATTTTAGATTGTACATCGTATGTACTTAACTATTATTCGTGTTTTAATATACATTTGTGCGTATCTACAAATCATTCGTTTACATTTACGTTCATACTTTATCAACATAAGTTTTTCCATTTGTGTGTCAATAAATGTTAAAAGCAAGAAACAATTGGATATGAATTTTTTCTGTTTTATTTTGCTTAAAATTTTATTGGATTTTATGGGAAAAAAAACCAGAAGATTTTTCCTAAACGCGTTAATTATTTAATCATTATTAAATTAAATTATTATTATTATTATTATTATTATTATTAGAGCAATATCAATTAATTAAAAAAAAAAAAAAAAATTACATGGTTTCGCGTTTATATATTATAAATTCTTTTAATATATCTATTATATAACGGATTTATAAAAATATTGCATAAAATAATTATAATTAGCTCGAACAGAATTTTATACATATATATATATATATATATATATATATATATACATTTGGGTGGAATAAATAGCATTAGCCAGAGCCAAAGATAATTAAAAAAGCGCTATCACAATAGCTATAGTGAAAAATAAAAAAAAAATTTTTGCTCGTTTCACATACCACCCACTCAACCCTCATCATCATCCGCTAAGGTATCGTGCACGATATCAAATTCGCATATTTATAGTCTCAGTCGACGTAATAAATTCCTTAACATAATACGTATGCATGCGAGCATAATAGGCATTTGCGTGTGTTCGCGGTCAAGGGCCAAATGGCCGTGTGTGGTGGTTTGCGGGCCTCTGTGTATACAAGCTCGGCACACAAAGCCCAAGATCAGGAGAACGGAGCTTGGCTGTAAGCTACACAAGTATGCGTTCCTCGGGATGCGTGGATGGAGGGGCATGCAGAGATACCTGTAGCTCAAAGGAAATTCATCGGGTGCGTGTGAGGAAGTGGACAAGTGCTGCAGCAGGTAGCTTCAGAATCCACTTAGACCCTCGACAATGCTCCTTTCCCTATTCTTCCATCCCATCTAGCTTATTCACTATCTCTTTCTTGCTGCACTCCAACGGCGCACTCCTGCTTTCTCAAACAAAAGTTCTTTTATCAGTGACACTTTTTCCATGTTTTAACACGTATTGTCTATCTTGATACATCCCGCTTGGGAATATTATAACTTTTACATAATGTCTGACAAAAGTATTGAAACGCAAGAATCTTTGATATTATACACTACAGTATGTATAGAATGGCCTTATTTGCCCATTTGTTATTCGATTATCGGATAATTTTCGTTTTATATTATATGCATATTAAGAACTATATCGCATATAATGTATACTTTAATAATTGTAATCGTTTGTGATTGTCAGGGGCCATGTATGATAATATTCATAAACTATAATTTGTATAAAGTTGATAATGGTTTTCTTCATTTTCTTCACACGCAATTTTAGCATGACTTTTTTTTTTCAAAGTAAAAAATCAAAAGATAAAAATTATGGTTTATATATTTTTGTTATATATATTTTATTATTGATTCGCATACTTATATATTGGCATAATTTCTTTTGATTTTCTAAATTTATTCATGTTAATTTATTTAATTTTCGCCAAGTTTGTGGCCCCAGTTAATTTCTATATTCTCGAAGAACGATAAATTACCATTTTCAAACAATTATGCATTACGCAATGTCTACAAAGTTCTTTTACTTTTTGTTTCATTTTTATTTCTTTTTTGTTCTTTTTTTTTTACATACTCACCGCAGTGACGTAACGCTTATTGTCTTCTTTCTACTTTTCATTGATGTTTCGAGAGCTGTATAATAATTGAATAAAATGCTTATTATGTCATTGGATAAACAAAATTACTACAAATTTTCTGTCCACTATTATTCTTATTGCTTGCATATTAGTATTTATATATTGAAAATAATATTATTATTGTATTATAAATATGGCCTAAAATCGGATATTTGTGCATTTCTGTTATATTATTTACGGTGAAGGTAAAATATCATTGTATATAATGTATATATGAAATCATTTAAGTACATTAA
This sequence comes from Ceratosolen solmsi marchali, assembly GCF_000503995.2. Lineage (NCBI taxonomy): Eukaryota > Metazoa > Arthropoda > Insecta > Hymenoptera > Agaonidae > Ceratosolen > Ceratosolen solmsi. The sequence continues at coordinate 9,226,299 of NW_011948417.1, forward strand.
TAAATAGTGTATTTTTCAAAGCTGACACTTTTTTTTTTTTTTTTTTTTTTTTTTTTTTTTTTTTTTTTTTTTTTTTATCAACATTAATATCTCGTACACTTTGACTTTTATTTGCTATGGCGTTGGATTATCATAAATTTTTACATAATACATAAAGCAATGATTAATTTTAGAAATTCAGATACAAATCATGGAAACATATTATCAAGATATAATTTTAGAAATAAATTATTAATTATATTGATACAGAAATTGTTTTTTAAAAAAAATCTTCATAATATTAATCAAACTAATTTGCGGAATAAAATGTATAATGCATATATTAGTTATGTTATTTTAATTTAATTTCACTAGAAAATATCTTGAAAACGAAAAATTGCCAATATAAAAAGAATTCAGTTACATTAAGCTGAAAATGATCAATCAATTAATTTTATTGCGTATTTTCAATTTTTACTGTAAAATTTAATCATTGTACCGCAACTCCAGTGAATAATCATTAATTATCCATTTAACTTTAAAGTCTTAGTTTTATCCGTTAGTAATGATAAATTGCTTAGTAGATAATATTTGTAAAGTTGCAGCGGGAATGGATTTTTTGTATTTTATTCCTTCCAAGACCAAAATGAAAATTAAGACTAAAATTTCCATCGATTGATAGGTGCGCGTAATAAATAGGGCATAATTTTCGAAAAAGTGAACAACGTTTGAGTAGATCGAGCATCATAAAAACAATGGATCCTGTGTGAATGGATTACGCGCAAGCCCCTGGATGAAGTTATTCCGGGATGCAGGTGGGCGCGATGTAATCGTGATTTATCGTCCATCAATCAGGGCGTCGGCGACATTCCGGAAAATCCGTCGAATCCCAAAGGTGCCTGGGGACGCCATTGTACGGGACAAGCCGCACAAAGTAGCACTCGAGCCATTTTTCTTGGGCCGTTTATCCAGCCACAAGGTAGGCTCGTCGTAACGAGCTTACACCCTCGTCGGGAACCACAGAGCGTAGGTATCGCGCCGTCAGTGTATCGTGTTTCCCTGTCGTACGCGTCTCTCCTGTCGGATAGGTAAAGCCGGTCTCACTGGGGAATACACGCTCGAGCTCACGGCGGGAGGTTGATCGCGCACAGCCTCGAGAGCGATCCTGGGTAATTTCGACGAGTGCGAGCGCGCGCCATTGATATAAATTTCACGTCCTTTATCTATTCAATTTATAACTTGCTCGACGGTTTACCAATATCGACGATGGACCTTTTAGCGTTTAATTCGCAAGCGAACCTTGTCTTAAAATAAATTGCTCTATATTATTTGAAATGTCGACGCCTGGTTAAGCATCTACTATAAATATAAAAATTCAATAATAAAAAAAAAAATATATATATATATATATATATATATATATATATATATAATAAATTATAAATGTCTACTATTGGTAGAAAAAGTGATTTACGCTAGTAGTAATACAGGTTATTCAGGTTGAAGCGGCGACGGCGACGACTTCAGTGGCAGCAGCTTCGGCTAGTTCCGGTTACTTAGTAAAAGAAAATTATTTTCATACTTAAATTTGCAATTAAATAATATTGACACTTTGTTTTTTTTTAATTTTTGTTTTGACCATAAAAGATGATAAAAAATTAACAATTACGTTTTATTAAAAAATTATTTCAATTAACGAAAGTGGTAAGTTACTAATCTAGGGCTGCGAATAGAAAATTTTAATAACGAAGAAAGTAATTTGAACAATTTGTTTTCATTATTCTTGGCTATTGTTTTCCAATAATTAATATTAAGCAGTAGTATTATGTTAAAACAACAAGGAGTGATTGGTCTATCGAAAGAGAAGGAGAGAGAGAGAGAGAGAGTGAGAGAGGAGGGATATTACACAATATTATCGACTGGCAGAGGTTAAATAAATTAACGTGCGTCAATGGAGACTATATAATATAGAAAAAGATCGCATAAGGAGTCATGGAGTACGGACATTCGTTGCGGGGGCTGAGAATTGTATACGGCAGATGGCTTACAAAAGGTTAAATAATTATCAGTTTTGTCGTAACGGTCACGATAAGACGACTAAAATTGATCTTTATTTTGTAGGAAGGGGGACCTAGCTTGGTCCAACTAAAGAGACGTGAACAATCGAATTTGTTAAGCGGAAGAAGACAGGTAGATAAAGAAGCGCCAAAAGCTCAGGGTTGAGACCAAGGGACGCGGCCAGGTCAGCGACTTCCGATAAGGCGAGTGCCCTGGCGGGCATCGAGCTCACCGCTTCGACTCCCGAGAGTACGGTGGAGAAAGGCCCGGTTCGCGCGCGCGGAGACGGTGTCCGGGTGGGGGAGGAGCTCCGGCCGAGAGCGGCGCGCGAGTGCAGCCGCGAGCCAAAGCCGTGTAGCCGTGTAGCCGAAGCGGGAGTCGACAGAGCGGGAGCGGGAGCGGGAGTTGGAGAGAGAGAGAGAGAGAGAGAGAGAGAGAGAGTGAATGGGGCCCAGGGCCAGGTGTGGAAGAGAAGGAGCGATCGGCCAATGGTTTGCTCTGCGCGGCGAAGCGAGGCATCGGGCTCGGTCCCACGAAAACCACGACGAGGCAGTCGGTCCGCGCCGTGTTTCGAGGACGGTAGAGAGAGCGCGCGTGGCCAGTTCACCGAGCGGCACCCCGACCACGACATCGATGAGGCCGTGCGGCCAGCACACGAGCAGAGCGGACAAGTGGTGAGGAAGCGAAGAAGGCGACGGAGCGACGGCCCGGGGATGATGGGGACGGGTAAGTGTGTCTGCCTAAGCGTGCCGGAGGTGGTGCTCAAAGTGCTTTGAAGGCTCGGCCGGCCACGGCTATGTGATAAAACGAACGAGCCAAGAGCACGATGTAGTGAACGATCAAGAAACCTGGATTCTTATCTGGCGCACCCTAATCTCGGAGATTTCACCTTGAGATTCTTCGAAGAAGGAAGGGTCTTTTCCCTTGTGCCTCCGTGCCGAATCACGATCTTGTCCCTTGGGATGTAGCCCGGGGCTCCGCTATCGCTTAACGATTTTATCCGACTCTCTTCTAAGGATCGTTTTACGATTTAATACTCAGCCGTGTGATAATTTCAGTCGGGAAAAATCGGAAAGCTATCGCGTAAAACACCATTTATATTCCGCTTGGGATGGTACCGAGGCATGACTTTCTTTTTCTCAGAGAAATTTTGAAACTGAAGAATATCATAATTTCACGAGTATTTTTGCCCGATAATCTCGCTTTGATAACAAGACTTTTTCAACGGTCATTTCTCCGTAAAGTAAAATTGTCAAGAAGCTTTAATTACCCCCCCCCCACCTCCTCCGAACGACCATCTACCTCTCTGTCTGTCTGTCTGTCTGTCTGCCTGTCTCTATCCATCTCTATCCATCTCCATCTCTATCCATCTCCATCTCTATCTATCTCTTTTTGGACTCTATAAGATGTCATTCAATATATTTCCCAGAGGATATGAATTCACTTGTATAAAAATCGTAAAAAAACTTGAAAAAAAAAAATATCTTATTGACTGATTGTTATAGATCTTATAATTATATAATTATTCATTATAGCGTACAGCAATAAACTAGAGCATTTTGGCTCGAGTAGAACAATGTATTTCCAGATAATTTTTCATAACAATTTTCTTCAAATAAAAAAACGGTCTATGGGACAGACATGAATAATATTATACATTCAATATTTTTTGTTTGGTTTACTCGGGTTAGATTGTTTAGCATTACTTACCAGCTGGACAATTTACTTTCAAATCCTGAAGTTTGAGACCTTGCTCGCTGATAATTCGCCTTTGGCTCTACTCTAGAACTTGTATAAAATACACGATATAAGAACCATTGCATCAATTGTGAATGTGAAAGTGTTTAAATACTATGCGAACCACAATGTAATTGCGTTATCTTTACGATTTCTTTGCATTATTCATTTAATAAACAACTCGCGAGTGAGGCATTTCTTTCATTTTTATGTCACTCCAAAATATTCTTCAAGTATAATCGATTTTTATACTTTTCCCATTGCCTCTTGTTTATCTCTAATTAACAATCTACATATAAATTAAATGGTTAAATAAATTATAGCGGTGTAGATGATAATTATAGAGCTGTCAGATTCGCGTTTAAAGGAAGCATTCCGCGTTTTTGCGTCGATCTTACGAGTAAACGTCCGACAAAGTGTACGGCGTAAGCAACTTAGAATAAAATGCTTGTGGAATCGAAAAAAATTTCAAAAAAAAAAAAAAAAAAAAAAAAAAAAAAAAAAAAAAAAAAAAAAAAAAGGAAATTTGACTTCTTATTACGTTTGAATTAAACGATAGTCGGGGAATTGGCAAATCGCGAAATTGCTTAAGCTCATTGGCAATTAGCAGGTTCACCTTTGCAGAAAGGAGATTAATTAGCAGGAAAGTTTGGGTAGTCGACGCTGGCGCAAAACGCATAGTCCGTGCATTGTCTTAAAATGCAAATCCCCGTGAATTAATCGCTCTCTTCGTAGAAATCATTCAATTTCACAACGCTCTCCCTCTGCACACTCGCCTCATCAAGATAGAAAGATAAAAGGAGGAGGATGCGCGAAGTCGTTCGCGAAATCGTCGTCAAAATCATTTCAATGGATCTTTTCGACAATTCGACGACAAATCGCAAGGATATCCTATAAGCACATGCAACCCCGGGCTGCATTACCGACAGATAAGGACTCGGTGTAATCGTCTTGACCTTGGCTCGTGTCAATGGACGCGCGCAAGCGAGTTCTCAGAATCTTTCTCTCTCTCTCTCTCTCTCTCTCTCTCACTCTCTCTCTCTCACTCGTCTAGCCCTGCTTCGCCTCGTCCTGCTGCCGCCATCGTCATGACTTTCCTCTCGAGCGGATGCACGTGTATACGCATTTTTTTTCTTTCCCATAGGAAGTCCCTTATTTCCCTTGGCACTCAGAGAAGTAACGCCTAGCCGCGACTGCGTAGAGCCGTAGGCTCTACGTGATAAAACTAGCGAGCATAAAATGCACTTGATGCGATGTTCTCTAATCTCTCGTTTATCATTAGCCCTATATCATTAATCCATTATTTCATTATCGATACGCACAAACTGAACCCCAACGGCTCCTCATAATGTCCCCACAGACACTCTCTCGGAGAAGAACGCATGGGGGAGTCCCAGACTCCCAGACACGCAGCTCTTTCTCAGAAAGGACGTCGCGAATGAGATTCGTGGTATAAAAGTAGGTTCCCTGCATCAATTAGACTTGTATTTTTTTCAAATGTTTCACAAATCTTGTCCACTTGGTCAAGGAAAATGAGATCCAAGACGATCGCCCCGTGGCTTTCGCAAGTCTCGCCTAGAGAGCCGATTGTGCAAACTGATGTGCGGAGAATCGCGCGTTCATCATTTGAATGGTCGATTCAACCGTGATCGCGCGCAGGTGTTTCCGGTCCCGATGTGCAGCCAGTGGCCTCTAGAAAGTGAACGCGGCGGCCCCTTTGGAAGAAAAAGAGAAAAGGAGCAAAAGAGAGCTACCGCGTTAACGAAAAAAATGACTTTTTCTCTCCGCCTATCGGCATTACGTTCATCGTTTTAAGGATGCTCGAGCTACTTAGTTCCTGGCCCAATTTCCTACTATTTCATAAGGATTCGTGCCAGTGACAGAGGTATGTCAATGTCTCTGTCGGCGGTACATCTTTTGTCCGCCAATAGTCGCCTATTGTTTTATATCGACGGGTAATGGAGACGACGGCGCGTACCGAGCAACCCAATCTGATTTCTCGAGAAGCACTCGAGAAGCACACGAGTACCAGCCGGAGAAATCACAGGACGATATTTGCAACATACTCACGTACTTCACTAGCGGCGTGCTCACACGCACAAAATTTCCGTTCAGTTGCTCTCGGGCAGATTGATGAGTAAATGAAATAGTAATTGCCTTAAATGTCGTTAGAATAAAAGGAGGACGAAATCTTACTGTGCACGTATATATTTTGTCTAAGCAGATTTAACAACAAAAACTATAACAGCTTTTATATTTATAGGTAGTGAGAATCAAAACAAAATAGAAGTCTTTTTTCTTTCGAATATTGAAGCAAATATAATTAATTATGTTTTATGTATAAACCACTTTCATTCAAGCCTGTTGGTTTCATAGAATTATTTTAATAATTTTAATAATTCCATTCCTTAAACATTAGCTATTACAAATGAATTTGCAAAATTATTTATATATCGAGCATATTAAATTGTTCTAATCTACTACATTCAAAGATATATCAATTAGAAATGCTTTGTTTTTTCAAAGGTTCAAGGATTACATTCAATTAATCGATCTTTTTAACTGTTTTAAAATTAAATGTTGTAAGGCGAATAAATTGAAAAATTATATACGCAAGGTATTATGTATTCATAAATATAAAAGTGAATTTAAGGCTAAATGTCTCCACCATTTATGGTCTGATAATCTTGGCTGCCTGACCATGTAACGTAAAATAAGTTATATGCTGTTACAGAGAGAATTTATTAGCTATAAAAAAGAATTTATTTAGTTACAAGAAAATCATTGAAAAGAAGCTAAATGCAAAAGATTTTTTTCAATCCTGCTGCAGAATGTCAAATATTTAATGTTCAATGTTAAGTTTTAAAACAAAAAAAGTAATTATTTAACATTTATATATTTCGGGATCATGGTTGAAGCTAATTATGAAATTAAACGAAAGTGACTTAATTATGTTGTATGTTTAGGGAAAATTGTGATTAGATAATCGGATATTTACTAAAAATTGATTATTGACATTGCAACAGAATGCTATTTAATATATATTAATCATTACCGTCGAATGATTTATTTCATTCGATTATGAATAGCACAGAAAATATGAATTATAAACTTCCGATGAAAATAAAAAACATAGTTTGAAAGATGCAAAACTTTGACGTGTTTGAAGATTGGCTATTATTGCGTAAAAAGCTGATTTATTGTGAATACACATACAAACCTCAAATAGCAAGTTCATCGGGACAAAGAAGAAGTTTTGTATCGAATATTTAACGTCCA
>NW_011948417.1:9235906-9247689 GCF_000503995.2 Ceratosolen solmsi marchali
CTTGTACGGCATTTTGGAATCGAAAAGCGAATGTCCGAGACAAGCATGTAAACGAAATACCAACGGCCCGTATGTAAATGCCGAGGGAAGGCGTTTAATCACTCGAGAAAGTGGGCTCCGGTAGCGGCGTGCGCGTTGAAATTATGGCCTTTATAAATTAATAGACGTCGATTGGCCCAGAGACGCGTCGAACTAATTCCAAAATCACGCGCGTTACTCTTTCTTCTTGCGTCTCGCTCGCGAGCACAGATATCCATCGGCCCTCCCATCCCACTCCCAAACCTGCACCACCCCACTACATCCACCATCCCACCCCATTTTTGTCACGCGCCCATTCGTAGATATATATATATATATATATATATATGCGTATGTTATGCGTATGTTATGCGTGCGTATGCGTGCGTATGACTGCGTATGACTGCGTATGCATGTACGTATGACTACGTATGACTGCGTGCACGCATACTCATGCGCGCGCGCGTGCTCACAACATCGTATTGGGTTTTTCCTGGAATCGGGGGGATGGACGCGGCCGTTACAAAACTTCCAGACGAAACACAGGTGGCGCGAGTTTCTTCAGCTTTGTGCGAGTCCAGATTCCGGGCGTCTGACGTCTTTAGGTCTTTTTCCGTTGGTGACACTTGTGTTTACGTCTTGTCGGCACACTACCATTATGTTATCGCGCTTTTTGGCATCGTGTGAGAACGCGATTCCACTTATTTTGATGCACGAGGACTCGGGAGATCGTTGGTTGGCAATAGCGGCCACATCACATTGTAAAAGCCTCTTGTGGAAGCGTAAGGCAAGATTCTTCAGCGGAGTATCACAAGCATGTCGGATACGGTAAGAGTTAACATTCGTCATTACGTTATTTGCACGTCCAAATAATATTATTGTAATTGATTCGTGTTCCATGGAAGTAAACGAATCCTATGCTCGTGAGTTCGTGTACGTAAACACACAGTGACATTTGTTTATTATTTTTTTTTCTCAATATTTCGATCATAGTAGCCGTAGTATTGCTCACGGGGTTAGCGAAAAAAGTTCGGCAACGACGGATTCGTCGCTGGCATTTATTTATGAATTTATGCATTTGTAACGTTAAGATGAGAAGGAAAAAAGTGTTTAAATACTGTTCTAAACTCAATGCTAAGATTTAGACGTTTAATGTTTAATTATGTTTAATGTAAGGTGCGGTACATTTATTTTCGTTTCAACTTCACTCCAATGACGCAATTCTATTTATTTGTTATTAACATCGTTAAATTCTACAGAAAGTGAATTGTCGTTTTACGAAGATCGTTTCGTTGAACATTAAATAAGTATTTTCCAATTGACGCGATCTTATGCTGCAACACTTGATGTACGAGTGTTATCGGGCATAGATAATTGATGCCAACAATCAGTTGGATTTATTATTAAATGGCGTAATCAGCTTCTCCAATCACTTGTCCGATCGAGCCTTTAATTATTAAATTAAGAAAAAATCTTTGAGCAAAGCCGTCGCAAGGAATACTTTCATTGTCAGATTAGAGCGTAAAAATTAATCAACAGTAACTGCCGCATCACGACGGCTAAGATGAAGTTGTCCGAACTTGCGAGAATAATCGTGGAAGATCCAATAGGCAGATAGAGAGTAACGGGGCCGAAATTTTGTTAAATTCGGATTAGGGGACAAAAGTGGCTTTATTATTTGCATTATACGTTGATTACGTTTTGGATTGCGATATATATCTCGTATCTCGGTGATCTGTGGCGGTAGAGTAGTTAGTGCGCGACACCACTCACCAAACCGGTCGTTCCGGAAAAAAAAAAAAGAAAGAAAAAAAAGCCGCTCCAGGTGGCACTCGCGAGCGATGGGGATGAAGCGAGTTAAAACACGAGAGAGAAAAATGGTGGTGGCTACACGCTCGGCCCTCCATCGAAGGTAAAAGTCACGAAAGTCACGACGTCTGCCGATCAGGCTATATTGGAAAAAAAGTAGCACGAAGGCACAGCGAGAGAGTCACCCGAGACGGGGACAACGAGGACAGCGAGGTCACGTGCCTGGGAACCACCCAGGCTTACGACTCCCGATGTCTCCCCATTCCCATTGACTCTTTGTCGCCGTTCATCTCATCAATCGTCCTTCGCACCTAGGATTCATCAGCTGATCCGGAATCGATGATTTCCGGGCATTGGGAGAGTGGCTGGACGAGCAAAAGAGGAAAGGAGAAATGTCGCGTTTGGTATAAAATATGACTATGCTCGAGCAATGAGAAGGATGCAATCAGTTATAGTTTGTAACTTTCAATTACGCCGCGCTACTCATGCATTATGCCCGCGTGTACGTGTATCCTGAAACGCGGAGAGCTACCCTAGGGCTAATTGATCGATGTTACGTTTAAGATAGAGAACGATCGCTTCGTTATTTTTCAATATATTCGTCTTACTGTTGGTATCCGATTTATAGGAATGCGAAAAATCACAATTACTTTTTGTAAAATCCCTTACACGGAGATTATTGTTTTAACGGCTACATTTACAGGAGATAAATTTAGATATCGTGAGATAATTAATTCATACGGCATATTATTAACTAAGGAGATATCGATATTACAATGAAGCATATATTGTTTTGTTATATTATGCATTATTGCTTTATATTATGTTTTTCTATTTACAAGGCCGTGTCGCGACAACTGTTTTTTGAAGAATTACAAAAAATCATCAAAGTCACGGACGCTTCATTATTCGAAAAAAATTCTTTGAATTTGAAAGAAAGGCCCTGTGTACAGCGGGTTCGATTAAATTTATACATTGAAGTTTAATCCGTTATGTTGACACAACTTCATAAAAGGCGTCACAAAAATTTTCGCACTTTCATGCCAATCCTCATTATTATTGCTATTATTATTATTAATTATTATTAATTATTATTAATTATTATTTATTATTATTATTATTATTATTATTAATTATTCAATATTAACAATAATGCTGGAAAAATGTTCAATTTAATAGCATAATAATACATCTGAGCTTTAATTCCATCTAATCATTCCAACTAATAATAAAAAATGTCCTTGATAGGAGATGTATTTTTTTAAAGCTTTATTTATGGATGAAATTGCATGAAAATGCTCATGAAGCTAATTGAAGTTTGGGAAATAGTGTTATTGGCATGTTAACGGATCAGCAACGTCAAACAGTCCGTCATTAATGTCATTACAAAAATTTAAGTCTGAACTCGTTATCGCGAGAGCAGTCGCCAATTAATGTCATCTATACTACCGAATACATATTTATAGAATTGGCAAATACTGCTCACAGTGTTTAGCAAAATAAACTCAAACATGAGTGTCGCGCCAGGACAAACATGAAAGTAATGCCGAAGATAAAGCCCGATACACGTCGGATAATAAAATAACTCCCTTTTAAATATCGATGTTACGAGGGCGATCACCGACGGCGGATATTCGTTATTCCTGATAGCATGATTTATCCTGAAAGTTGCCGAGATCAATTTATTGTCCAGCCTTGGTTCTGAACGCGCGACACCTCCACGACTCCGCTGCAGCCTCTATTTACGAGGCGTACGCACGAGGCGACAGACACGCAATTGCATCATTAAAAAAAACGCAAGACCGCGCTCCTTAATAACGCGGCTGGCTATCGCACTCCCCCGGACGGGCGTAATGCTCCGTATCAAAGAGGAGGAACGTCCAAGAGGAGAACGTGAGTTAAATCGAGATCGTAAATCAGGGAGTTTTTCCTTGTCCTCCGGCTCGTTTGCCTTCTTTTTGCTAGACGACGAGAGCTAACAGTACCTCGAATCCAGATGCTTATCTAATTCCCGATATAATTAATGGCTTTTAGCGACCCTGCTCGTGGACATGACGCGCATCATCGCTCCATCCTTTCCTTCTCTATCGATCCCGTATTGCGGAGTAAGGGATGCTCCGCACCACCCCTAACGACTTAGCGAAATCACGTTATGGTGAACGGTTTGAATGCGAGTCGTACGATAACCCTACAACCTGTCTACTTGTATTATCCTTATGCTCAGAAATGGCGACTATTTCGTTCGCTTCATCGATCCTTTGAACTATTTCGTTAGCTTCCGTCAATTGGGTCCACGATTGCTGGAATCCACGTTATTGTCGTATCTCTGCCTTATTTCCCTAATCATGAAGCAGTCAACGATTTGCAGCTCCAGTCCATCGATACGCTACTTAAATTAAACACTTTTGGGGCCTTTGAATTCTTAGTGGCTGTAGTAGCCTTGACAACCTCGCATAATGCGACAGTGTCTCAATAATAGTTGCTGTGGGAACGAGACGAATAGAATCGAACGATGCTTAGGTCGTGCAAATATTGCATGTAGAAGAGTCACATCGAAGTCCCCGATAACATTGAAAACGAAGAGGGAAATTGTTGACGATCCGTGGCAATCGATGGTTGTATAATGTAATGCACATTTAAAAATTCTAATGAAGCGCGCGCTGTCTCAGTCTCATTGTCCGAATCTTTAACAACGATGACATGCGAAAATTTTATATAAAAATTCGGTGTCATTTTTGCGTGATGTTATTTAAAAAAAGAAGCAATAACATTAGCTCTTGACTGTAATGCAAATAATTTCTTTGTCTAATCTGAAGATCGGAACAAGCTGTGTAATTAAAAGTGCCGTTAGAAGCACAGCACAATAACAGGACGTGTTATGGCTGGTGCTCAAGTTGAAAGATCGTTACAACGGCTGACTTTTAAAGTCCAAGGGCTTCGTCTTTCTATACTCGTGGTGCAAATATCAACACTTCGTATTTGAATACTCGTTAACTGTAAAATCCCAATTACAACTTTCGCACCCAAGTCAACGAATAAGCAAAACCATTCGTTTGGAAATTGTGGTATAAAACGTATTAAATCCATCGCTAAATATTTAAAATCATATGTTATATATATATATATATATATATATATATATATATATATATATAATGGCATAAGTGCACTCACGCGGCAATCATGTGATTTGGCTCCAAATTTATTGCCTTGCTTTTTTTTCGGCTTTCGGTGCGTTTTCAACCGTCTCGGATCTCTGTTATGTGCCGACAATGTAAACAATGATGCCGAGAAGTATCGGCAGGTGAGCATGAAAATTTGATACTTTGTTAGCCTAAACGATCCAACATTAGTACAAAAGCACACGCGACACGTGTTTCGTCACATTATATCTCCAACATTTGATACTGTTTACCGTCAACTCTTATAAAAGATAAATGTTCTAGATCGAATAATGGAAAAAAATTAATTTTGAACGACCACATTTATCAAATTAGATAATCATTGCGATTTAGTTTAAACGGACATACACGCGCGCGCGCGTACATTATGTCCCAAACAATATACATTTAATGATTAATCACATTATTTGACTTATTAATAATTATCATGCAGAGAAAATATAAGGAAAGGGCATTTATGAGATCATATTTCATTATTTACCGTTATAACATTTTTGTATTCATATAATCTGTATTCAGCTAGTATTATATAATTAATTTTTCAAATAATCTTCATAAAAAAAGTAGTTATTAAAACACATAATTTAAGCAAGAAAATATGTAAATAAAATATTAAACTGCCTACTTAATTTATCTTAGAATGTAATTTTCCAAGTAAAATGCTTATTAATTATTTAACGTGCAAAATTATCGACTTTATGATAAGAAATAGTAGTTGATTAAGTTACAATATTTTCATTCAATTAATTTTTTCCATATTTATTATTAATTATTATTATTATTTTTTTTTTTTTACATTTGGAAGTTATTACGTTAAAGTGTAATAAAATATATTATTAATTTCGTACTAATATTTTCATACGATATTGAAATGGTGATAGAAATATATTTTTCGTTCATATATTTTATAGATTTATTTTGCTCTCAATATTTATTAGTTACAATGCAGTGATAAAATATTAGTTGCCGTATTATATTGTTAAATAAGCTAATAAGTATAAATGTTAAGAGTAAACTTTAATGTTGAAAACATAAACTCTATGATCTTTGCATGTGTTTATATACGGTTTACGTTTACCTTGTCAAAGTAAATAGACTGAATAAGAACTAATTGGAATTTTATTAACATTCTTTAGAAGAATATATTTTAGATTCACATAGAATAAAAGTGTCACGTTAACTATATACGTATAACTAAGCTATATTGAGAAAAACATATAAATATATCTGAAAAAAAAAATATATCTGATCGTTATCAAAATTAAAAAAAAAAAAGTCATACAAACGTCTGCATAAGTGGCCGAGTCTAGATAGATGTAAAAATAAAATTCATAAAATGATTATTATATTATTATGTTTTTTTTTCATAGCTGACACACACACACACACACCCACACACACACACACACACACACACATACATACACACACATATGTATATATATATATATATATATATACTTGTTTTACAACATAATGAACATCCAAGTTGTTATTTACGCACGGATATCTTAAAATCACCTTATGGAATATACGTATACTGTAACTATTGTGAATACATTATTTTGATAATTTTTCAAATATTGCATACAAAATATAATTCGAAATAGTTGTTCAACGAAGGTATAATTATTTTAATTATTTTATATTTGTCATTATTTTCACATGAGAAACTCTGTTCAAAAAATGACGATATAATATTTTAATATTTTAAGAAATTTATTAAAAAAAATACGTCTAAAGGAATAAAAGAATTTACGAAAAGACTGCGCTAGAATAGTGGAAATATATAAATAGTGGAGGAAAAAATAATCAATACATTATACAAAAAGAAGCATGATCCTTAATGGAATTCCGTCGCTTAATTTACACTTAGTACACTTATTGTTATAGTAATGTACACTTAGTCTATGAAAAAAGAAAAAAGGGAAGAAGAAAAAAATTGAAAGTTAATATTTGGTGATGATACGCAATAATGGGGACAAACAATTAAAAATTAAAAAGAGCATGATGTAAGTGCTCTCTTTTTCCCGACCCGTTGTTTATCCCCTTTAAAGAAAGCATGGGGAAAACCTGCGGTGTTGAGAGCGATCGATCGCACGGCTCAAAACGGCACTCGTGAGAAAGGGATTTATCGCGCTGTGGCATCTCGCGAATTCTCGAGGATTAGAATGAGGTACGCGAAAAGGAGTGCAACGAGCGTTGAAGCCAATGCACGGGAAAGTGGCTTCCGCAGGGCGGCGACTCGCGTAATAATCCGAAACCACGTTTTATCAGCCGCATCCGCCGGGATACGCGTAATTAATTATCGTGAGGTGTCTTGACACTTAATTGGCTCGAGCTAATGGTCACGCGAAGACTAATCGTCCAGGCCTCGGCCCTTCCTACTTCCTGACGGACATGCTAATTTACCTCCGTTCTACCGCCCTCTACCATCATTTCCCTTATTTACCGTGATAATTTGTACTGCTCTTCGCGTGTGTGTGCGTGTGTATGTGCGTGTATGTGTGTGTGTGTGTGTCCGCGCGCGCGCGCGTGTATGTCTGCCCCCTTTAAATCTCTCCATCTCTCTCTCTCTCTCTCTCTCTCTCTCTCTCTCTCTCTCTCACTCACTCTCTTTCTTTTTATGTATTATGTGTAGACTAATTTTTCACGCAAGGTACTTTATGGTCCTTGCACGCCCTCCCAAGAGATAGAAACAAAACGAACACTTTTTTTCAATTTTCATATAAACTTTTTTATGAGATAGAGTGCATTTATTAAAATTAAAATAGGAAATGGATACTTTGCGTGAGCAATACTTTGTAACGCTGGAACGTCAAAATAGTCGTTAAAGACAATTTGACGATATAGTTTGCTCGTAGATTGTAATTTGTAATAATCATTATGGGAGTAAAATATATTATTAGGGTAATCGCTAATCAATACATTTTTTCATGACTCTATTTCTTAATTAGAGAAATACTAATATACAGATTAAGAACAATAAATTTGCTATTGATAAATGAAAATACTTTATATCTTGTCTTATAATAAATTAATTATACAAATGGATAGTAAGATTTTTATAATTGTGACTTTTATGAATTAATAGTGTCAATTAAGTTAAAAATTTGTCTTTTCCATCATCATATATTTAACGGAATCCTTTATAATGATTTTTCTCGGTAATTCTGAAACAGTGAATCGACGAAGCGCAACTAATCATTATAAAAATGAATTAGAATACTATTATGCCAATAAGTATAACGGTTATTCTAATGTTCAATTGAAATTAATCCAGGCGTAATTTACATAAATCGCTGGTCAAAACATGGATGTTATGTGTGGGATAGCTATACTGGAAAGCTAATCTATTAAGAATCAACAGGCGCACATTTACGATCTTACCAAGTCACGGAGAAAAGAAACGTTTAAAATTTGTATAAGCATGGTGGCAAAACAAATGAGTATGGTTAATTTATTCTAGTTTATTGTCAATTACAACGACAGGTTAGAAGGCAGGTACGGATGAATATCTCCTTAACATCATAATTGAAAAGATGAAGCTACAATTACACCAAGAAGTAAATTTAAGCAAAGACCAAACATTAAGCTTCTGTCGAATCGAATAAAGAGCTTAATTATGCTAAAGTAAATATTCAATTAACCGAAAATGCAGATAGCTTGTAATATTAATACAAATGATTAAAGCAAGTAGTAAAGCAAAACAAAAGCAAATATTCTTTTATGTAGAATATAAGTCATCGAGGTGCATGTACGCGCGCGCACACACACATATTCCAAATAAGAATTCCTTGTCTATAGATAACTTTGTTAGTATATTTTCGATTTAATATGTCAGTTATAATTAACAATGTATTCTACTTTTTTCTTTCTTTTTTTACCATTTTTATTTAAAATTTAGAATATACTAGATATCAACATTTTTGTCTATTTCAAACGGGTGCTCTATTCTAGGTAGATTTATATATAATTAAAATAACATTTATAATAAATTAAAATAAATATAAAAATAAATAATTATAATAAGAAAAATTATAGATAAACTAATATATATATCATCAAATATATATCATATATTTATACTGGATGTATATATATATATATATATATATATATATATATCCAGTATAAATATTCTAAAATAAACGAACTTTTATTTATCTTTCATTTTGTTATAAAAAATTTGAAATTAAAAAGAAGGTCTTTTATTAGTTCTTTTATTAGTTGAACGAATAAAAAAAAATTTCTTTACAAAACCAATATTCAAGTTTTTCTTAAATATTAAACATTTGGATACTTTCATTCAGAGTAGCAGTGTAAAATTAAAGTGTGACTGAAGATAATAAGAAAATAAAAAAACTTGTTGAATTATCAAGTCTACTGCTGTTTTGAATAGGAATAATACGTAATCTACTCATAATATAATAAGCACTTTTAATTCATTTATTCACGAAGATGCATACGGTATCCGCACTCTTTTAGCTTCTATAAAATATGAATCCTTCTAGCAGTCATTTATTATTATATTCGCTCACATTGCCCAGGGATATAAGTCATTCTTCACTCGCAAATGTAAAAATACACGAATACGACTAGTGCGTCGTATGCGCCGCATTTTTACTTTCGAATTTTCAAACCCTAATTATATACTAACAGATTATCATTTTATCATTATTATACGATCGCTTATGATGCCGCGACAAGCGCAAGGCATTAAAAATAAAAAAATTAAAAAAATGGAAAAGTAAATGACAAAGAATGAAAAGTATAATGATTCCTGTAGTTGGCAGATAGTCAGCAGTACAACTGACTAGGGGGCATTTGTAATTATTTTTAAAAAAATTTATGCCTCATTCCGTTGGACAACATGTTTAAAACATTTAATACGCATTGACTATAAGTCCGATCTAAGTAAATCGTATTGTATGCTAATACGTGCGAGGCTTTGACAGTGGTACGCGCGAATAAAGGACCAACGGGCCGATGGGTAACGAAAACCAGCAGTAGAGTTAGTTCCCCGCAACTTGTACCTCTGTTCCTCTTCTCTGAATCGCTGGCATTTCAACTTGGATGCTGTCGTCGAACTTGCCCGGACTCTGGGAATAGATTTATTCCTTCGTATCTGCGCCTACTTTTATTTTCATATTTTAAATTTATGGCCTCTTTAAATTGGACTTTTCTCGATGGAACAATTGTTATTTTTTATTACAACAATCTTAGCTTCTGAGTAACTATATGCAGCATATGGAATTGGATAATTAAATTTACAATTGATAAATAATTATTTTCGCATTAAATGTGTAAAAGCGTAATTGTGTAAACAAAAGATTGTCTTGATTATTGGCTTATTGGTGGACGGTCAGCATCCTCAACACAAACATCCTTACTAAATAATTTATTTTTATTTTTTTACGAATTTAAATTTTCCCATACATTTATTACGATAGCGTAAGGTACGATAAAATTCTAATTAATAGCTCGAGGTTCGAATTCTTCCGAGTTCATTTAAATCATAATGGCATTTATCGAATTTTTATTATTTGTACGTTCTTTCCTTCATAATATGCTTATCACTAATACATAGCACACATTTTTATCGTGTATAATTATTTAAATAATATTTTACTCTAAAATCATAATCCATGAGATTTAATATGAAAATACGAATACTAGAATGATGCACGAAAAAAAGAAGAGAAAAAAGCAACAATAAAAAATAAAAAATAAAAAGCAAAAAACATGCATGGAAGTACCACTTGCTTGTTATTACATAATTTATCTTCGTTAATATATTGTGGCTTGATACATCTCGTAGTAGGCCCGTTTTTCATCAGCGTTTGAACTATGCTGTTTAAATGAAGGTGTTAAAATAATAATTAAAAATTAATTATCTTTTAAAATTCGATAAAAGTTTTACTATCTTCATAATCGTACGACTACTTTACATTAATAGTATGAAAAATCATCTTTTAAGTCGCTTTTGGTAATTCAATAATGCTTGATTAATACGATATTCTTAAGAAGAGCGACGTTTAAAAATCTCCTCTCACATAAACAGCGGACAATCATGGCGGGCAGTTCAATTGCCGTTGAGAGTGTGAAGCGATTAAAGGACAATCGTAATGAACGAATACTTAAATGAAGTATTAAAGAAGGAAAATATCGCGCGGATAAGTGTCATTTATTCACCGGCGTTCCGCCTACTTAGCGATTTCGCTCTAATTAATTTGCAATGGGACAAATAATCATAGCGCGATAAATCGATGGTAAATAAGGAACGGCTGGAGTGTGCCAGTCAGGTAAGGAAATTTAGCACGCGGGTTGAAATTTCACGCGCGTATTTACCTTGCCTTGGCTAGATTGCGCAACGCCTGGCGAGTCGTCGATGCGCGTCGATTTGTTCAGTCGAGGAGTCAAAGGACCGCATCGTTGACTCAGGGACCAAATAAAAGGGCTCCGCGCTCCTCGTTCAATACCTCGTCCTTCGCAATAAGATGGATTCTCGAAGATTCCGCGAGTAACGACGAGCCTTGAGGTCAATGCGGTTAACGCCGTCGTGCTGTTTACCGCTCGTCAATGTCGCGCACGATTGCAGCTCAAGTCAGCGATGATCCCGTGGCCGCCAAAGAGCCCCAGCAACCGGGTTTGCGTACCCGCAGCCTCGCAGCCTCCCCGGGGCTCTTATGTAAACTCGTGACCCCCACCCCCCCCTCCACACACACCCCCCCCTCCCCCCCACCCCCCCCCCCCCACCACCAACACCAACAC
>NW_011948417.1:9247719-9285579 GCF_000503995.2 Ceratosolen solmsi marchali
CCACCGAGTTCGCAAAGTCGTTGGCTGCTGTCGAACGATTAATCCAAACGGACCAAGTGCGATCGCGTAAAGGCATTCCACCTTACTTTAGATTATTCCCTTTCCATCTTCCTCTCTTTCTGTCATTCTTTTTCCGATCTATTTTTTACGTCAGAATGCAACTTTAAAGGCTGAATTTTAAAAGTACTTGCCAAACGGTATATTATTAACGAGCATCGATGATCGTCAAGATACAGACTCGAGTACTGGAGCTTAATTAGCTCCTACCTCTCGCTTCCTCATGCGAATTAAGTAAACAAGTATCTCGCTACCGATGTTCGAACAAGTTTTTATAAAGCGCATCGGCTGTATGCAAACATTTTGCATTCCATAATCGCAGGTTGAAAAGGATGTTATTCAATGAAAGAAAATAAAGAGCTAATCACATACTCGTACATCCTCGTGCAGGATATACGTAAAACTTGGATACTTCGAGGGAGCACTTAGCGATTCGTCTCTGGACAATTTGCTCGCATCTGCGACTTGCCAATCAGGAAGAGATCGCTTATTCATCGGGCTACTTATCAATATCTATTTATATATACTTTTATTGAAAGACTGCAAGCTGCCTAACATATTTACGGCATCTAAAAGCTTGTAAAATAATGATTGCAAAATTGCCACTTCCTAATACATATAAGATTTCGACGAGCTTCCACTTTATGAACATCGAAGGTCGTCGCAATATCACGTACACAGATGTCTAACGACATGTGTTTGGATTAAAGAAAGAAAGACTAACAAATTATATGACGCAACCCCATAAAAAATAATCAAATATTTATGAAATAAGCGCCGATATTTTTAAGGCGACATTTCCAATTGCACTCGCCATCGTACCCGAGACCACCAGGCGAGCTTGTCAAGTTACGCAATCGGTGTCCCAGTTTTCTCCTCGATGGTTCTCTTCTCCTGTAAAATAGTACGCGGACGAGTGACGATTGTTTGCCACGGGGACGAATCGAGTTGCCATCGTCGCGAAAGTATGCAGACACTGATTGTATGACCTATTATAGGCATTCGCCCGCGTGTTTCGTGTCCGTGATTTCTCTTTCTCTCGCGTCCTCTTTTTCGGTCTTTGGGCGCGTCCGACCTTCTTAACTGAATTTCTACCGCCACAAATTCGCGTACACTCGTTAGTCATATGACGCACGTCTATGCGCATCGTTATCAATTCTCCATCCCCGATATTTATTTTGTATTCCATGTTTGTTTTTTTACGTGGCGCAGCCGATTTTGCAATCCGTCCAACACCACCATTGGTTTGTCGGGTTTCTCTTATTGGGGAATAAATTTTTATTAGTCTCTTTCTTACTTTGTTAAGCGAAAACGCGTATTTCTCATTTCTGTAGGAGTGTATTGAGTTTCGATATTTAATTCGACCGTTTTTCATGAATATTTATGAATATACGAGCTCGATGCAAATTGAGATGAAACGAGAACAACAAAACAATTCATGATATTCAAAATCTACGGCATTAATTTAAATATCAAAAATTATCGTTACACTACTTGCGATTAGTGAAAATTTGTCTCCAGCTTAATTGATGAAATGATCGATGTTATCCAATATTTAAATGAGTGCGCTATCTAAATGAACTATTCGTTATGCATTTATTTTGTGTCTTTCATTCTCTAATTCCAATTTATGAGAGTGCCGTTTGAAAAATTGAAAAAACAGGCGAATTTTGCAAATTGCAATTCACATTCAATTTTTTTTTTTTTTTTTTTTTTTCATGAAAAAGCTTATCATAGACATTTTATATCAACGAAATATCAACAAATATCTATAAATATAACAAACTAGTTTATCATACAAGAAAAATCAAATCAAACGCATACGCTAAAATACGAATCTATGTTCTTTTGCTTCTTTGGGAGAAACGCCTCTCTTGAAATCAGATAATTTTCTGTCTTACAATCTGATTCGAAGGTATGCGTCCTGTTGAAAAGCAAGGAATACGTCGGGTCTCTTCCATTCGTGCCTCAAGAATAACGGTCGACAGACGAATTGAAAAAAGGCAATAAAATTTCCAATAAGCCCTGAAATGCACTAAATCTCTCATAAAATACGTATCCCACAATTTTTCACAGGCTCTCGATAGTTGAGCAATTAGAGCTCGCCCGAACAAATAAAACAAGAAGGCGCGAGGCTCCTATAACACCTTAACAAGGCTTCACATACGTAGGAGGTAGAACCAAGAGAGAGAGAGAGAGAGAGAGAGAGAGAGAGTACAGACACTGTCCAAGATCTTTGCTACTGCCAGGAATGTATCTGCAATCCATGCTCTCTATCTCTACTGCACGCGTCTCTTTCTCAACCTCTTGCAACCAGAGCTCACAAGCTTTAGGCGCCATTACCATCTCTCTTCCTCCGGACCCAGCTACCACCGCCATATCCTTTCCCACCTTTCTCGTGGTAGCCCTTCCAGTTTTACCTTCTCTTTTCCACATCGACTACTCCAATTTCTCATCTCGCTTGGCTCGACTCGACTCGCCTCGCCAATTCCTTGTTTCCTTTTTGTCTTTCTTGCACTTACTCTGCGCTCTACGCTCTACGCTCTCGTCTGTTACCCACTCCCCTCGCCGCAACCGCTATCTCTCGCTCGCTCTCTCGCTGACTCTCTTCTCTGCTTCCTCTGCGTGCTATCTTGTTCTTCTTCTTCTGCAACGCTCGCTGTTATCTCCTGGCCAAGAGCAGTCGAGCTGCTCGGCTAGGTACGAGTCAAGGACCGTTCTCAAGGAGGTCGCGAACGGACGCGTATACATCGAGCTAGAGAGCAGCTGCGGAGCAAGAAAAGCGAGAGAGAGAGAGAGAGAGAGAGAGAGAGAAAGAGAGAGAAAGAGAAGACGAACGAGGATGAGAGAAAAGGAAAGGATGAGGAGAAGATCGCTGGATAGTCTGCGCTGAGTGGCTGAATAGTCGAGGGCAGTCGAGACTCAAGAAGAAATAGGAGAACGAAGAGACGCGCAGATGGAAAAGAATGGGTGTATCGATAGATGTCAGAAAAAAAACGAAAAATATCATGCTGCGATAAACTTTCGAATCTAGGAAATAGTTTAATTGTAGGGAATAATTTTTACAACTTTATTGCCAGCACAAAGTAGTTTACATTTGTACTCGTGAAAAGTCTGACCATTTAGTCTATGCGTGTAATAGTATTAGCGTAATGTGCCGAAATTATGAATTATCTGCTCGACTTCTTTATAAATAATAATGCAAATTTTCCTCCACATGAACGTTATAACAAACTATATTCAGAGAATAATTTGTTATTCGAATGATTTTTAAATGGATGCGCATCGTCTATTAGTTTGGAATTCTACTCTTACAATCATATAAATAGAATTGCTCTTGGACTGCTTACGGTAAATTTTATTTTTTTTTATTTTAATGAATTTTTAGCCAATTTTCTGTCATATGCCAACAGCAACTAAAATAAAAGACTACTTCCATATATGGACTGTCACTTACATAGGTTTTTACTGCTTGTATAAGGAGGATGCCTTTTTTTCAAGATGTTTTCATTAAAAATGATCCAAGAATATCGAGTATGATTTACCTTTTGTTATGCATATCGTGGGAAAACATTGATCCAACTAATGCTTATTGATTTTTATTTTTGTTTTTCTCTTGAACTAATTATCCTACGGCAAATTCAATTTGACCAGTACAGTTTACCTTATAAATTTTAATTTATATAAATCTAAAATTATTAAAGTTCCGTGTCATGGTATATTACCGCATATTTAATATATTACAACTATAATACAAACATTTTTTGCCAAATACATTTACATGTTAAACTATTGCAAATTTATATATATGCGTACAATTTTATATTTTATTTATAATCTGTACATGTTTTAATATTGATTATGTATATGAATACTTACTATTCTACAGTAAATTTCAATTTCAAACAAATTTGCAAATAAATTATAGAAGCTTATCAATAAATAATTAATATATATCATATTCTGTAATTCAAGCTTAAACAAGACAAATTTAATTTAATTAAATACAGTTTGGTAATATAATGTAAGATTCATTTATATTATCAATAATTTTGCGTTTGAACTTTTAACGCTGTGAATGAATTGGTTAGCTTAGTTATCAATTTTACGCTACAATACTTTTCAATGCATACAAAATAATCTGCGCGGGTAGCAGCTAAATATACATGTAATTGTCTGCACGAGAATCTTTTGAATCTTAGTCTAATTACATACAGTGAACTTTTGCAAGTTAATTTTTCATGAATCTTAGCTGTACCTATTTTAAAATTTCTTTATTGTATTGTTGCACGTTAATCTTTCTTACAATTCTTACATGTGAATAGATAGATTGTTATTTAGTCTCACATTATTTATAAAAGTAAAAGGTAATAATATAAATAGCTGATCGATCCGAAGTGTTTGGATTCAAATACATTTTCGAAATAGCGTGTATGTAGAAATGGAGAAGAGCACGCGCATTATGAGATAAAGACAGGAGTGCGATGGAGAGAAATGAAGCCTCTTTTAGTCGCGGCTTCACGCATGTTGACTCTTTGTTCTTCGCCCTCACCCTTCTCCAGCGGTTTTTTCGTTTTCTTTATCCTCGGCGTTTCTTTTGATACGCGAGCAGCTATTTCTCGGGCTTTCTCCCTATCTTTGTCCGCCTCCTTCTCTTGCTCTTCTCTTTCTTCTTTCCCCCTTCTTCTCTCTTTGGTGTATTTCTCTCTACCATTCCTTTGGTATATAACACAGCACATCACGGATCACCATTATCTGCATTCCCCAAGACGAAAGTCTATTCGGACGTTTACTATAGTGCATCGCATCTGTTTCTATGCGAATTTATTGCCAATGTGAATATTGTTTTCTTTCAAGATATACTTGTGTGTTTACTCGCAATAATATATATATATATATATATATGCGCGTGCGCGTGCGTGTGCGTGTGTGTGTGTGTATCTATGCGCGCGCGCGCGCATTTATGTGTGCATGCATTTATCGATTTATTTGTTCAAACAGAGGAGAGAATATGGTGGAAGAGTAAGCACAGATATATCCAGTATCTTCGTACGAAGATGGAAGATGATGGCGGTGTAGTGTGTATAATTTATTGTATGGAAGTTACTTTGTTGGTAATTTTATCGATTATTACGCCTTTACTTTTTTTTTTATATGAAAATTACAATGGTGTTTAAAAATTAAAGCGTTGTTTTTACTAAAAACATAAAATTATTTCATTATTAATTTAAAAATAAGAGGAAAACAAAAAATTATTATTTTTTGGTAATTTATATTAATAAATAGGTTCTAGACCCTGTAGTTCATGTTTTATGTAAATAGCAATTTGTCCAAATAAATTATAAAACTTATTATTTAAAAATACTATGAATTAAAATACAATGAAAAGTATAAACATCATATTATAGCCACACACAATTATATCAATATAATTTTGATGTATTATTATAAATGAACGATTTTTACTAATAATAATTAACAATAGAGAATAAACTAATGTAACAAAATATTTTACTTTCATCATTTTATTGTAATGAACCATTTTTTTGTTTTAAAATTGGCATGCAAAAATATTATGTCCTGCTGAGTTTTTTTCTCTTTTCCGTATATGATTGAATAAAGTATAATAATATTTATATTTTTTACATTATAAGAATGTTGTATTTTAATTAGATATTTTCATTAATTTGCTAAATTTGTAGATTGAATTAATACTTTAAAGCACATGGGTATTAGTTGAAACAATAATCAATTAATAATTTTACTTAGTTTATTCTGTATAAACTCTGTATAATTAGTTCTGATAAATATCAACATGCAAGCATACAGAAAATACTTTCAACGTTTTAATTAAAGTTAAAAAGTCGAATAATATTTTGAAACGAAAGTTTGAACACGGAGTTTTACAGTTTTCAAGTATCAATTCAAATTTGTGCCAGCCAAATAACAAACTTATGAAAAAATTAATATGTAATCGATGCTTTATCATCTTGATAACAAGATAAAAGATAAATTATAGGATTAAATACGAAATTCGAATTATTAGCGTTGCTTTCCATTGATGAAAGTGTCAGAGATAATCAATGAAATTCAAAGTAGGCTATTACAAAGGTGCGCCGCGGCCTTTCAAAACGCGTAGCTCGCAACTTTGCCTTTTAAAGACTGCGGACTTCTCTTCTCCCGCAGCTTGGCATTTATTCGGCAATCAGGAGGAATCGACGACATCGAACGACGAAACGGGACGACGACCTGCTTTTACCCGAAACTCTCGCCCCGCGACATCTCACTTTTCCGTTCGTGGACTTTCATTCGTTGCGCGAGACTGAAAGAGAAAGAGAAAGAGAAAGAAAAGTGAGCAGGAACCAATTTCGCTTTTGAGTTATTTTAACTGATGATATCAGCGCGATGTTCCTTCTATAGATGTTTTTTTTTATCCTGGATAAATGCGTCCTTGCACTCCTGGGTGGTTGAAATTAATTATAACTTATGCGCAAAGCTCGAGTACCTAATAATATACATTCAATAATAATATTTACTCATATAATTAAGTTCTTCGTGATTTTTCAGGGAAAGGAGCGAAACTTTTTGCCAATGTGGTATTCTACGTGATTGCGTCATAGGAGAAAGTTTTTTTTAATAATTTCAGTTTTTTTAATATGATGATGCGCAGTTGATCTTGCAGAGCTGATATTTAAATATAATCAAATAAATATAGCTGTATGTTCAATGATTTTCAACGTTGACACTGCATAATACACTGTTCGAAATTCTATATGATTAATATATAGTGCTATTTAAAGACGTCATGTATCTGCAATTAATAGAAGAGGATTATTGATAAAGGAAGATGAGGAATTATATAACTATATCGTTAATAAAAAAACAAATTAATTTGAATATATTCTTAGTAATAAATTACATATAAAGTAGAAATGTATCAAAAAAAGCTTAATTTAGCAGCAGCTATACGTGACAATTTTTTAATTTCTTTGATTGTGTAATTTAAAAGCTATATATTATTAATAACTAATGCATGATTAGTTTCATACAAAATATTATGAATGATTACCGGTTTGCATTACTTTGATTTATTTTACTTTATTTTTTTAATATTATCGAAAACAATAGTAATTTAGTTTTTCCGTGTGATTGATCTCATCCATTGATTATTCTGGTAATGTAATACAAGCTGTTACTTGACTAAATAACTTAATATTTTATAACCATTGTCGAATGAACTATTTATTAATAGCCTATGAACTTGAAAAGTATCGAAGCTTTCAATTATGCTTGCATTAAATTATTTTTAAATATTCCACTAAAATTGTTAAGCATACTTTATTTAAAAAATGTTGTTATGCAAGTAAAAACTATGAAAGCGTTCAGTGTAAATCTATTAATTATAATTAGTTATGCGATATTAATCAATATACTCATAGAGTTTTATGGAAAAGCCTAAAGATATTTATTTTAGATACATGTTCACATATTAAACAATACCTATTTTAAAAACAAACAAATTAAATAAGTCCTTTATTATAAATTTAATATTTAACCTTAAGAAATATTTCGTTTATTCATACACTTCGAAATTAATTAACATAATTATACTTTCTTTAAATTTAATTATACTTTCTTCAAATTTAAGTAGTGTTTTTACTTCCCTTTTACAATATCCTAACTATTTGTAATGTAATTTCACAAAATATCAGATAGATGTATTCTTCTAATTTACATGAAATTATATAGAAACAAAAAAAAAAAAAAAAAAAAAAAAAAAAAAACAAAAATGAAAATCCGAGCTCGTAATATGAATTCATATCATCACTTCTCTAATATTTTATTTAAAATTAAACGTAGATAGATCGAGTATGGCTTATGATTCCGCCTCAGTGATATCAAAATATAAATTGCAATAAACTTTTATCTACTTGCATAATGTGATTTATCGAATTATCAATACGCAGTGCTTACACTCTAGATTAATAATCGCAAATCATTGTGTGAAATTAAACGTTGAAGATTTGTCCGCTTTCCGGCAATTCTTCTTTGCGACGGCATCGCGCCGGAAATTGGTTTACGAGCGAAGCTCCTCGAGCGACTTGCTTCGCTGAGTTAAACTTCTAAGAATGCTTATAATTAAAAGTTCGAAGAGTAGAGAAGGCGGTGCCTAGAACATTGTCGCAATATTACGCGTGGGCATTATTAGTTCAAGGTGAAATACGACGACGTAACTTCACAAGAGCTCGCGGACGACAACACAGTGAGGCATTTTCGTGCGCGTTCGATGTCAACGGGAATTGGATTTGTTACAGTTTTACATGCTCTCGAGTCATGGATTTTACAATATAATTTTACGTATTTGTACGGGCAACGCGATAATTGCTAGACTTTTGCTCTATATCTCCACACACATTCAATAATTGGTGACAGTGGGACTGATCGATCGGTTGCACGCCACTTGCGAAATGCTGCGTCTTATGGGCTTTGACGACTTTCACATGGTCGAGATTAGTCGGATTTTATTGATTCTTTGCGAAATCTTTGCAAAAAAATCGCCGTAATTACAGGATTTCTCGATGACGCGCTTTTATACAAGTCCTATGGTTTTTATTAAGAATACGAAAGGCATTATAGTCCAATTTAATAAAATAATAATTGTTGCCCATAATTGGCTCATTTTTTTAATTGGTAGTTTGTCGGTAGCCGTTTGCTTTTAATTTGGTAATATTTATTTGTACTTATATCTCAATATCGAAAACATTGTTCAACATTATAAAATCATATCTAGCATCTATTATTATTATACAAAATTGCTGCTGATAATTTATACCATTAATTCATAATGATATTACTCGGAAGAATTGACTGATTAAAAACGAGAACAAGTCTTGTACATTTAATGTTAATATTACACCTAGGAGAGTGTCCATTTGTAAATATTAATAGTGAGAGAAATATTCAGTAGAGGTGAATATCGTGAAATAAAGTGCATATAACTTACTAAGATAACGAAGAAAATAAATCATAAATGGGATGGCAATATTCACACCTCATCGATTTTTAAAGATATTTCAATGATTTACAGAATATAAGAAGGATAAAAAATATTAAACGTCATTTGATATTTTGGGACTATGGAAGTATTAATGGATGTTCTAATAAAAGTATAGCGATTCAAATACAGTAGCGAATTATTTTCTTAAGTATAATCACTGGAACATTAAACAATTGCTGACGTTAGCCTATTTCATTGGCACCCATTAAATATTCCATTATTGTGGATGGGCAACTAGCTCCAATAATCCCAAAATCCCAATTGGTTTCGATCTATTAGAGCATCGACCGTGTAGGAGGACTCTTTCCTCCAACGTTCAACACGCT
This sequence comes from Ceratosolen solmsi marchali, assembly GCF_000503995.2. Classification (NCBI taxonomy): domain Eukaryota; kingdom Metazoa; phylum Arthropoda; class Insecta; order Hymenoptera; family Agaonidae; genus Ceratosolen; species Ceratosolen solmsi. Next base: position 9,257,161 of record NW_011948417.1, read on the forward strand.
AATCTCTGGACCGCTCGGGAAGTTACTTTTTACGGATCTCCGCTAGAGACTGCCGAGAGTGAAACGTGGCGCAACGCCATCGATCGCCTTATGAATGAAGCGACGGTGACGGCGCCGTTAACGAAGCGACAAAAGAGATGCTTCGCTCCATAAAGAGACGACGAAGCCCCCGCCATCGGCCATGCAAATGGCCCCTAGCTCCTCCTCTAGCCGTTCCCCCCTCCCCCCTCCACTCCCCCTCCCCCTAACCCTCTTGGTGCCTTGGAAAGCTCTGACCTCGGGCGCAAGCGCGGGGGAGTCTGCGACCCAGGAGGTCGGCAGGAACACACGGCGGCCAAATAAGGCGCGGCTGCCAGCGACTGTGTTGCGTCGAGAGTCTCTGTTGCAAGCGTCGAGCTCACCGGGCCGACGAGGACGCTGCGAATACATCGGCGTTGCGACGGTACGACGCATTGTCAGAGTAAAAGAAGCCCACGAGTTGTATTCACTCGCCTTCTTCTTATCCTTGCGTAACTCGGATGCTTTTACTCAAAACCTCTCTAGTTCAATGTTCAACACTAGCGACTTTCATTCCATTTTGTCCCATTTTGTCCCATTTTGTCGCTTAAAAGGATACTCCTTGGCGTTACGTGCTACATTGATTAAAGGAGAATGAATGTTTTAAGAATGATACGTAATCGTTTGACAATGCCATCTACCATGTATTATAAACCTTTTCGTATGAATAATGTTGATGGCTCAGCACAACAATGACCATGAAACGCTAGGGAGGATATTTCGGTTTTTCGCTCGATTGCGTGCGAGTCGAGAGTGAGAATAAGCGAATGGTAGTCAATCAACCATGACGTGCGTGTAAGATGGAATAATTTTAAGAGCTTTATTTAAGCCAAAGGGTACAGATTAAAAAGAAAAAAAAATCCCATTCAACTACCGCGCAAAATCGGTTGCACGCAGTATCATGAGGAATAAGAGTGGCTGTAGCGCACCACTCTTATCGCCTATAATGTGGGGATCGTAGTTCTATTCTCTGAATTCCATTACATATTGTGGCGGTCATGCGGGCTTATCGTTCCCGATCATTCCATGCAATAATTCTAACCCATTATATTATGCGTAGTGATTGTGGTTGCCTAGAGTTTGAGTTTGAGTTCCGTTCGATGTGTTTCGTTCTTCATGTTGAGGATTCTTTGGCAATTGACGCGCCAAGAACTAAAAGTCGATGTCTGATCTGCGTTAGATGTAGTTTCTGTTGTTTTTGCTGATTCGAATAGTAGCGCCGAGAAATAGTTTTGTTGTTCGATTCGATGAAGGCTTTGCTGTTACCGTACGTGTTTTTTCCTGTTCTTTGTCTTTCTCAATCTTTTTCTTTTTTTTTTTTTTCCTATTTAAGCAGTCTAAGAAACATAATCTCTCGACTTAATCATACACGAGTTTGATGAAAGGCTTTGATTATCCGCTACTTCGAAATTAAAACACTAAATTAAAAATGTACATTGATACGGAGATAAAGAAAAAAGGACACTTTTCTTTAACTCTTATTTCCTATGTTTTTATGTAATAGTCCCGCTGAAATTTGCGTTTAAACGCATTAACGAAAATTCCTTAGACAAAATGGCAAGATTCGCTAATATTACTTATTATTAATCGTATCAATTTATCGTAAATTGATTGAAAGCGGATGCCCAGAAGATGGATTATTCTCTGACGCGCTCGTTTTCACGAAAACGGCCATTAAAATATATATCCGTAATGAATCATTAAAGTAATTTTATTTGCTCGAAGTTCAAGTTCATTTTAAATGTAAAGCAGCCGCGCTATTATGTATATTTCGAGTTGCTTCTTTTTACATTTTCTTTTCTATTTTTTATAAATTTTCTCTCCTTGTATATAATATGTAAATGAAAATTCCTAGGGTTCGAGTGGCGTTGCATGCGCGTGGATGGACTCTTGCGCGTGTTTCGCGCACCTATGCAACCCCCTCGTCATGATAATACGTACACAAATGGTCGAACATTGCGCCGCACCTATTACTATTCAGCGGCAGTTGTGGTATGCACATTGGTGTAAAATTATTGGTGTTAATTATAATAATCTTGAGCGAATTGCACTTGGTTGTAATTATTTTTTGTTTTCTAAGAGCAAAGTTGTACGCGAATTGTAAAAAAAAAGTGTCTAGCCATCTTCGCAATCAATTTTCGTTCTTCTGCCTTCGTCTAAATACAGTCACTGCTGCTATCCCCTTCTTATTCTTCGTCAATGCTTATGTCCGTGTCAATGTAACCAAGGTAAAAAGCATGGGTGGAAAGTGCTTTTGTATTATTAATCAACTTAATCAACTCCATGAGTTATAGAGCTTCGGTAATTTATTATACGTATGTTCATAAATATATATGCATATTATTTACATATATAATAATCGTGTATTAACTTATGTGAATGCAAAGTGAAATGTCGAATAATTTTCATTCAACATACATATTCTTCGGTAAAATAGGCAAGCGTGTCAATGTCAGTGTAGAAATTTGAATTTATCTAATGGTTGATAGTTGAGTCACGAGAAAGTGAATATAGATTTCTTTTTTAAAAGCCAATTTGAAACTCTCCACTGAATAAAATAAAACGTTTTGGAATAGCGGATACAGGTAATGTGCATCCTTAGATCGAATGACATGATCACTTCAACGTATTTTCTTTGCTAGGTTAGTTTTGTGGCCTTGCAAAAGAATAATTATGCAGGATTTTTTCATAAAAAAACTTACGTCGTGAAATATGTACGCAATCAGCTTTAAAAAATAAAGATATAAGATGTTAATCCGCTAATCTTTAAAACAGAATAAGTATACTCATTGCATATATTAAGAGTAAATCTGCTTAATTTATATGTTACGTGTATTCTGTGATCAAATATGCATAAATTTATAGGGCTAATTGTAAATACGGTGACTATGGTCGCCAGAAACAAGACACACCCAGAGCAATTTGACTACAATGAAAATACTTGCTCTTTGTAAAGTCGAGCAAGCCGAAGCAAAGGCCTTCGTATCATCATGTAATCTTACTATAAATTCGACTTTCTAATACGTCAAAGAAGTAATAATAATTCACGCCGTAAAGGGCCGACAACACACATTATTAGTTGGTCTTAAATGAGAGGAAGTCAATTTTCCTTCGCCAAGAAATTTCAAGACATCTTGCACTACGTGAAGTTGCCTCGAGCATTCATTATTATGCCCAGTCACCACCTACGCAGCCGCACTTTGTTTATGATATAACCGTTTAAGAAAATTGCCTCAGATTTTCACGTGACTTGATCGTGGATAGTTTTTTCTAATTAAAAAATACTATATCGTGAGCTTACGAAGCTCATTGAAATTATAAGGCTTGCTTCTGAATTAAAAAATTTCTCATTTTATTTTCTATTGGAGTTTATAACGTACATATAATATAAAATACACTATAGAATATAATATTTTTTTAATACAAAAGTATTCTACTTGAAACGTAATTGGAACGGAGCTTGGAAGTGTAATAATTAAATTCAAATTTTTTAATTTCATTAGAGCATATGAATTTATTATACTCAGTTTTTAAATGATTATTAGTTAAAATTTGTTGAAAAGCTTGTATACTATTTATCAGTATTGTAATTTTGAATGACGAAGGTTAATTATGCATAATTTAATTAAATATACAAATAATGATAGGAGATAATGAAGTTTAAAACGATATTCTTCACGATATTATGGTGTTCTTTATTCATCTATTTCACTTCGCGAATTCCTTCAGTTTTGACATTTTCTGGATGTGCATATTTTATTTGCATTAAGTTTATTATCCCACTGAATGAAGGAATATGTATATAAACATAACTTTGAGAAGACAAATCGTAGCCAATAATGAATCATAACAGATTAGTTACTTCCATATCTTTGCCGATTACTATTGAACTTCAATTATTGTATATTTTAATGCGTTATTCAATTTTGATCGTGAAAACTACTTTTTTTTTTTATTAGAAAAATATATCTTTTACGATTATAAAAAAGGGAATAATAAAATTTCAACAATAAATAATATTTGAAAACGAGGGGTGTGTGTGTGTGTGTGTGTGTGTGTGTGTGTGCGCGTGCGTATGTGTGTATCACAATGTATACAATAGTTTATTGGATATTTTTATTGAATATTAGTCAGTTAATAGGCTTATAACCTCGTATTGAAATTTAAAGACTATTAATTATATATAATAATACCGTACTGTTTTATTATTTCTGTGAGCTTATATAAATACTTATTTATGAACAATTTATTATTCTAATATAAATAATTTTATCTTAAAGATTTAAAGATTTTAAAATAATTACTGACGGTTGATATTTTGAAGTGATTTAATTAATTTTAGTAATTTGTAAGTTATACAAAATTATACATAATGTTTTTTAAGTGTCAAGGTAAAGGAAGGAGCCTTAAGGGGTTAAAAAATATATATTGGGATTGGCATGGAATCCTGGCAACAGCTCCGATCATCAACTTCAGCCGCACACATGAGAAATCGTAAATGCGAAGTACCTGCTATGACAGGAATATTTTTTCTCAGGCATACACCGGCGGAAATTATTATTTCGCAGAAGAATTTTTCTTCAAATGCTTACCGACGGACATCATCAATGCGTGACGTCATTTCCCGCCTGCATGTTATTTTTAAATAGCAATGAATATCTATTTCGATCAATTCATAAAGGCATCAATTGTTCAAATTTCGTCTCTCTCTCTCTCTCTCTCTCTCTCTCTCTCTCTCTCTCTCTCTCTCATTTTTAAATGTCGCTCACAGCTTATATTAAACTCATCTCTTTTCATCCTCTGATTACTATTTAAATATGAGCTAAAATGTGTAATAAAATTAATTACGTGGGTGTTAAAAAATCGTATTTATAAATGCATAATAAATTAGATCTCGCATGCGATTCGAACTTACGTTCCTTTTCGCCTTAACAAAGCTGTTTTAGTAATACGATCAGGCCGTCGTATTATACGTTGGTATGTTGGTATGGTGATCTCATGGGAAAAGACGCGCATTAATAAACAGCATAAACTAAAAAAAATTAAAATAACTGAGCCGAGAGTATTCTTAGCTTTTTATCTACTATTTAACTGAATTTTTATTTTAATTTTTTGTTTCTGCTGAATCGTAATTATGAGCATTACTTACTAATCGAACTTCCTCTGAAATATGGGCTGGCAGTTATCTACGAAGTAGCCAAGTAAGCAGACAAAAAAAATTCGTAATCATAGGATTTTCCCATATCATGCACATCATTGAGAGGAGTATATCCGTCGCGTAATCAAGATGCACTTTTCCTTAATTATTGAAATTACGAGAGAGCATAGACGCGAGCTTGATAATTTAGTCCTTGCGTTTAAAGGCTGGTTACCTCAACGACACGCGTCTATTGCGGCGAGGATCACGCGAAAGGTCACTAAGAAACGATTGAGAGCCCATGTTGGACGACCGCAAAACAATTAATTCTTCTGCAAATTGCCGAGACCATAATGGCTACGCCATTTCAACGTCCATTGAACCCACATCTCCTTATTATTGCTATTCATTGAAATTCACGAATACATGCAAAAAATGATTAATCATCTTTCGTCTTATCTGCACGCTATATCGACACAAGTTGGGGTATTTGTTTTTTTGATTTATCATCTATAATTCTATTGTTGGAATCTCCTACTGCGCAATGACGTACCTCTTGACGAGATGTACAAAAGCTACGATTATTCCTAGAACAGAGCCCGTTTGTTAAAAAGCTTAACAATCCACACATATAGATTGAAATTTTTAATCCATTAAGATGATGTTTGTTGCGATAAATATGCGGTAAATTTAATTTTTATTCGTATGAAAAAATATGAAAATCTAGCTTTGATCGTAATTTATTTATTAAATATTATTTAAATATAAAATTTTCGAAATGCAGGACTAGTATGTGAGAAAATGTTAACTTGAAAACGCGATCCAGTAAGCGAAAACTAATAAGATTTAAAAATGGCTTTTTTTTTATAACCGTAAAGGCGCAGCGATATATTTTACAGCAAGCTACCGGTATTTTCTAATATAAATGCCAATTGCCTTATAGGTACAGATTTCCTAGTTTCTGATGTCTGTATTTAAATGCGCAGGTACGTTTCGTATCGCTCTTGTCGACGTAAAGAAACGGTGAACGAGAATACGCTTGCTTTATTGGCACTAAATTCTCTAAGGTTTGCAAGATTTGTTCATTTTTAGAAGATACAAGAATTAATCAGCAGGAGCGACGCACTTACTAAACGCTAATCTCATAATTTCGGCATATCTAAAAAATATTATTATCCTCTGAGTGTGAATTATCCTAAAAATGCTTAGAATTTGCCACGAGAAATAAATAAAGAACATTTTGCAGATGCAGCAATTCTGAATTAATTCTTACAGCGTTTTAGAATGAAAATTTACAATTTAATTTACACGCAATTGTAAGACTGTTTCTTCAACACTATTCACATCTATTGTTCGGTGATATGCATAATAGTAAAAATAATAAATAAATAAATAAATAAATAAAAAACAATCTACAAAACTATGGAAAATCGTCGACGATTGTCTGTGGCTAATAGATTAGCTTCTTTTATATATAGCATATTTGTACCCACCCCCTCCCCAGCTTTCAATATTATTCTGCAATAATTCCGTAATAACGAATATAAGTCGTGGCTAAAGCGATGCCAAGGATTTCTCACCGACTGGTTACTTCTGCTTAATCGGACCGTCATAATGAGCTCTTATTATTTATTAGCAACTCGCGTAAATTGTATTCCCCAACTATATGAGATCAGAAAAAGGGGTGTCAACGGTTCTGCAACTGCAACTGTCCGCATGAGATTAACGATGATTACGGCATCGTCCGCGGCCTCTCTTCGTTGTATTATCGGACGCGCCGATACAAATGTCCCGTTCGTTACGCACTCGTTAATAGGCGCGCGAAAACGCATCCATTACCTGCGGCATCACCTAGAGACACTCCTGCTTCTCTTGCATACTATTACACGCGGAAGACACGCGATATGGGCCCGAGGTGGAGATCCGTGTCGTCATTTGCATGGACAGCTAAATTATTGGTAAGGATTTTTGCGCGTGCGATACCAATTGCCAAGCCCATTACGTATCACTATCAACAACTTTCGTCGTCGCTATTTATAGTGATTTTCATGTCCGGAATTTGCCACAAAATCCTTTTCTTTAATGTCACTTTTACTTTTTCCATGACTTGTAGACGTTATTATGAAATAATTTAGATAAAATATTAGAAGTTTATGTGCAGCGTAATTTATTAAGGAGACTAGCCACCTCGAAGGGTAAAATGATTGTATCTTTTTAGGGCGTTTGATGAAGCATTTACGTTATTTATTCGGTTTGAGGTAAAATTTGTGATATAAGATGCCTTACCGATTAGCATTCAAAAATAATTCATTATTTAGATATATTACGTACGAGCTGAAGCATTACATATGCCGTAAAGTAAAAAAAAGTAAAGAAAATTATAAAACTGTTTTCGTCATAATGAACTTGATGCAAATTGGCTTTTTCTTTTATCAATTGTCCATCTTTAAGATACATCTTTAATAAGGAACAGTTCATTTTCCCGTCTTATAAGCAATGTTTGATTAACAACAGTCCAATATTTTCATTGTTTTTTTCTTCTTCTGAAACACATGTCTGTTTGGAAAAAAAGAGGAGAAACACAGAGAGAGAGAGAGAGAGAGAGAGAGAGAGAGAGAGAGATTCAATTAGCGGCTAGATATGTAAGGTGTTTAAAAATTGTCTTACGAAACAAGGAATAAAATCAATTATAAACTGACGAGAAAGGTCAAGCCACACAGATAAACGACGAATCGTTATTTTTCGCATTAAAAAGAACAAAATAGTGACGAATAAAGATAAAAAACCACGCATGGGCAATAGAATTGCTAAATCACGACTACGCGCCTAGCGGAACAGAAAAAGAATCGAAAAAGGAAGCGGCGAAGGTCAGACATCGAACATTTGGATAAGGACGATGAGTCTTGAGGAAAAAAAAGGAGGAAAGGCGCAGGTGGTGTATCACCCGCAATTGTATTTAAAACGGACTTTCCGGTGGATGGGCGGCGTCATCCAACTGAAGTTCTTCCGAACTGATCGAGCGTCCTTTGCGCAAGGTTACCTCCTCATCGCCAGCACGCGAACGTTGGAACAAACGCTGACGCAAGCTTCGATGGCCGCACCGATTCGAAACAATAGTGAGGAGAGAACAGAGCAGCACACGTACGCGAGCCGTGGCCAATTTGCCTTTTCCATACTTTCTTTGCTTTGCAATGTGGGCGAGAGCCTAAGCTCAAAAACATTTTCGCAGCCGCTGGGCTGCTGACAGATGGTTTATCGATCCGCGATTCTGCATTTTTTTTTCTCATTTGCACGCCCAAGCAGCTTTTATTCGAATATCTCTACGATTTTCTGTAACAGGATCAATGCGCTCACCGACAAATACACTACGATGTCGTTGGAGTGGATAATGGCGGCAAGGCAACCACCGCTCGAATAGATCAGTCGCATAGATAGTTAGCTAAGTCTTTGCTGAGTTTTGACTCTGCCCTTTCGTTCTTATCCAATAAAGTGAATAGGCTTTTTTCATTATAAACATTTATCGGTAAATAAGATCTACCCTTATTTCCATACTCAATATTACAAATCTTGAAAAACTCGGCATATTAAATTTAACAAAGTAAGCTCGAATTTCATTGATAGCGAGAGCAGTGAGAGTAAGAAAGAGTGAACTGAATAGTCGTAGTTAATAGTTTTGGAGAAAAAGTTGTCTATAGAAAAATAGTCGATCCCTTGTGACGGAGAGCCCGCACATCGAGCATGAATACACTTAGCCGATTACGTTTCCCGTTATTTGTTTCAGTTTAGCAAATAACAACTCAATCATTGGCTCCCCTCGCGCCACGACGACTCGTCCTTCGGCCTTAACTCGCGCTAAATATATGCGATCTCGTTAAATCGACTAGCTAGAGATGACTGAAGGGAAACAAAATTCTCTTCTCCCTCCTCTCCTCGCCCCTCACTGTTACTCCCGTCCCTCCCTCCTTCTCTGTCCGAGTGTATCGATCTATCAATCTTAAACGAGACCGGAATGGGAGTCAAGACGAACGTCGAAAGCGAAATCAGAGCTCAGGGCTCGCGTGGGTGCTGGCGCGGGCTCCAAAATTCGACGCATGCGTGCCGGACCGTTTCACTTTCACTTCAGGGCTCGCGTGCGCCGACCAAAAAAAAAAAAAAAATTTCGAAGACGTATTGGCGCTACCGAGCGGGGGACACGACGAAATGTTGTTATCGACTCACGCCCTTCTCTTTTACCCCCACTTCGTTTGAGAGTGGGCGACCACGTCACACGCAGGAGTACATGTTCACGGAAAGCAACGGTCGTATCGAAAGTATAAATCGCTTGACAAAAGGTTTGAAACAACAAGAACGCGAGATTTACTTATCGAAAGGTGGCGATTAAACTCCTCTATGGATTATCTTCGAGAAAACATGAATAATATAACACAGGAAAATGTCGTAACCAGGAAATGCGTGCATTTCCTTATTTATTCAACGTCTATTAAACCATGTAATAGTGAAATTTGGTTCCTTATAACTGTTTATTTCCTAGTTACCTCTAATCACTGGAGTACTTTATACGATAATTGTCAATGTGCTTATGCTCGTTTAATGATAAATCGAAAGATAAATCAGGAATCGGCGATATAGAGATGATATTGTAGACAGAACGCTTCGTTCGTATCAGTCACAACGTGTTTCAGCATATTGAAAGTTTATAAGTCGGCTCGACTCGACAATTCCTATGCATACGGGCGCGCTCGGCTATTCCGCTTTGTTAAATCATGCCGGATGTTGCCACAGGTAACAGACGCTTCGACTCGTCCCTTCGCCGCGCACATTCTTCGTCTACCCGCTTCTCGTTATCATCTTCCGCGACGGCGCATTGCACCCATCGCCCCTTTCGGGACTACGGGAATCATAAAGTGTATATCATATACATAAAATGGGCCCTCGACGCTTCGCGTGCTTTTGCATTTATTAAAACTTACTTTCAGGCGCTCGAGATTGTTTTTGCAAGAGGACCCCCTCAGCCGAATAATACTAATAAATTCTTCACAGGCATTTCGCCTTAGCCTTATACATTCATAAGAGCGTATTGTGGAATAATGGAAATTTGTAAATTGTCTAATAATATGAAATACTAATTTGTATTCGACTTCCAAGAATAAAAATGATAGATTTCATAATTGTGAAAAGTCGTATCAAATATGCTTAATCTTCGATAAAAAGCCGAGTTTGAATAATTCATGAAAATTATGCTTATAATGTAACGGTAAGACGAATGTTAAAAAAAGTTAGTTTGTAAATTATCTGATAATATGAAATAGTAACTTCAATTTGACTTCCAAGAGTAAAAGTGATAGATTTCATAATTGTAAAAAGTAGTTAAAAATACTTAATTTTCGATAAAAAGCGAATTTTGAATAATTCTTGAAAATTATGCATGTAATGTAACGGTAAAACGAACGTAAAAAAATTTGTTTCCATTCACCCTTTACAAATATGTCATTGAAAAATTATATTATTAAAGTATGCTCGCTCATAGGCATTTTAGAAATTACTGTAGAATTTGTAAGGAATCGTTAAATCATACAAACGAAATTTATAGCATTTAAGAAGAATATTTATGATTTATACACTTTGCGTATTAATTTGAATAATTCATTTCTTATATTAACCGAAACACGTGTACGCGAATAATCTATCTTTTGTACACACTATTAATATTAATTATTACTTTATTATTGTTTGTTGAATAAATAGCTCGATACACGTAGTGCAGCAATTTATCAAAGGAAAAGAAAGAGAGATAAAAGTCTTTTCAAAATGTTATACTCTCGCGACATATTTTAGATGATGAAAAAAGCCGTAATTTTATCGAATGAGACATCACAAAAATGCCATCAAAACTTCCAGTATTTAATCGTCCGATAGAATTAATTGAGATAAAATCTAAAAACTTCGTGATAAATAGCTAAACATTGGCTATACGATAGAACTTTCAACACCTTATGGAGATGCTTTGTTTGATTATTTTATAGCTCGTATACATCGAACGGGATTTATCGTAATCAATATGTCCAATTCGTTTTGACTAATGTTATTTCAGTGTCCATTAATAAGGTATTTCAAAGAGTACCTAATCATCTCGTGTTATTTAACACTCGTAATCCTCTCGCCAACGATAATATATTACCATTGAAAGTTTTGAAAGCGCATTTAAACGTATGCATACAGCACCGGCCGGAAGAACTTACGTCACGCTAAACTTGAAAATTCTCAAGGCCGACGAAATAACTGCGAAGAATCTTAACCTTAAAAAGTATGGATCGAACCGGGACGAGCTCATTCAAATAGCCAAAATTCTTTTTCGCAGAATCGATGAAAGTAAAACGATGAACAATTCAAAGAAAATTTATATTATCCCGTTTATCCGTTTTTTTTACTTTTTATTATTATTATTATTATTATTATTATTATTATTATTATTAATTTATTTTTTTTTTTTTTTTTTTTATAACTGTTTTTTTTTATTTTTTTTTTTTTTTTTTTTTTTTTTAACAACCGTTTGTAATCCCAACATAGTTAAGAGCTTTCGTTAGCATACACCTCTTAACACTTCATTTACACTCTCCGAGTAGTCGCTACAACTACTCGACGACTCTTTCATCATTAATACAACGGAGCAAAGAGAGTCGAGAAAAAGAGAAAAAAAAACAAGAATGCGGGAGGTAAGCAAGAGCATAGCACAAAGATTTTGCTTATCCATTTGCACGCTTTATCTCTTGTTACTCGCAATTGCGATCGATTGACAGGAGGAATAGGCTGGCTGAGAGAAATCTCGAAAGGCTTGCACGAAGATAAAAAGCAAAAAAGCGTTGTGCGTTATACGCCAGGAGTAGAAGCTTCGGCGCGACGTCCGACGCGACGCGGCCTCGGTCCTTGACTCCAACTCCGACTTGCTCGGGCTCCTCATCGGAACGGTGGCTCGACGCCAAGAATAATTAAAAGCGAAGGACGATCACTTGCATTTCCAACGTATCGCTTCCCCTCGCCACCGCTAACGCCAACATCATCACCGCCAGATCCCAACTTTTATTCACGCATTTAGGGCTTCGGCTTTTTCCCTTGTATGGACTCAACTTTCAATATTGCTCCGAATGAAGAACATTACATAAGTAGCTTGAGATTGAATTATTAAATTCGTTGTATAAGAAGAGCAACGGGAAGTTAGTGTACTCGATGAAGATAGATTGTAGATAATAAAACATTAAATCGTGTAAATAATTACTTTTTTCTGTTTCTGGCTTATCGTGTAACGCATAAGATGCCGCTCACAAGGAATCACGTAAAGTTTGCTCATCGATTTTTTCACTCCAGCGTCGTCGACGATGGTGTACATGAATTCTTGTAAGTCCAACCCGAACGCCAATAACATTATCAGACAGCGGTGATCGGTGCATACGTTATTTTTCTGAGATCTCGACTCGTCGCGATTATTCACGCAGCAACTTACCGCGTGAAGAATTAATCGTGAATGCTACGGGCTTGCCAAACCTCGGAAAAATAGAGTAGTTTTATAAATGGCTGAGCACACGAAATGCTGTAAGAAAGGCAGAATGCTCGCATTGTGCATCCACAATGTAAGGAAGGAATGTATTGAGCGGCGAAACAACTGTTCACCTCACGATCATAAAAGAAAATACAGACTTTTTTTACACTTAGAATAAAAAATTACTTAATGAAGTTGCGCAACTACAGTTTTTAGTACACTGGTCGTGAAAAACGGCATATTTCTTTCACTGGTAAACGAACCACCATCGCCATTTTCATCATTTTTGCCTGCAGCTCGTATCTGTGCATGCTGCCATGTCGATCGCATTGTCCCATCACCGATGTATCACTATCTATATACATAGAAACTATTCGGGACAATGTTGCAATTGGAATTGATACCAATGTCGTAAAGTTGATCGGGTGTTGTTGAGCCTCGCATATTGTATGGTTACGTCGTCATTATATGGACTATCAGCAGCGTCATTAGACAAGTCCTTATGGTACATCTCGTTAAGGTACACTCGTAATAGCGCAGGCACTTCCGTGGCGAGACGATCGCCATTCAAATTGATTCTCGGCCCCACGAATAATGGCCTCTGCCGATATTAAGCTCTTCTTTCTTGACGTCTGTGAAAATGAAGGAAGATGAAAAAGTCGTTATTTTTATCCTTATGCGCGAGTGCGGCACTAATTGGTGCAAGATATTACTACTTCCTTGTCCTCGGACTCGGGTTCTAGCGTAAGAACACTGAGCAGACGATGAATCTTCCAAAGAGCATCGCACTGTCTTTATGAAATTCAAATTAAATAAAATTATCGTCGATTAACATTCGCTCATTAAATACTTACGTACAAGCACAATGAATTATGTACAATGATGGGACATTTCAATTAACTAATATACTTTGTACAATTTTAACAATAATAATAAAAAAAAAAAAAAAAAAAAAAAAAAACAATTGCATTCCAACTATAATTTAATACTTTCGAGATGTGAATTATTATATTAAAACTGATATTTTGAAAATCAATATAAAATCATGAGCCTCAAAACATTGATACAAACTGTACGATGATAATAAAAAAAAATGTTCGTCTATATTACACGTTTACTCACGTCTCAATGTAATAACAATTTTTACGCAAATTAAATAAGAGTTACAATGAGCTCATCTCAATACTTAAATAAATAAAAAATTATTTTTATTTTATTAGTAATACAATTTAACTTCATTAAGTTAACGTAACTGCAACATCGATAATTATTATTGACAATTTATAAATCAAGTTTTACTTATTATGAAATTTATTATGAAATGAAATTATGAAATTTTTGATATTATTTATTTAAGAAGTTGCATGTCTGTGGGTTATAAATTTAAATAAAACTGCTCGATCTGTGAAAAATAACACGTTTACTAATTACTTTCCATTGTCTTTAAAGAAAAAAAAAATTACAATTCATTTTTTATTTTACTGTCGTTAACATTTACATTGGAGAAAAAAATAAATGGTTTGTGTTAATATATTTAGAATACATTCAATTTTACATACAAATATTAGCATATTTTGAGAAAGTTGTCGAATGCAAATCAATAGTTTTGCTACGCAATATATATATATATATATCTAGAATTCAACATAATGCCACATTTTGTAAAGCGATTTGATCGAGATATACTTTTTCCCCGTTCGCTTAATAATGAAGCTCAGCTACTTAATTATTGTTTATACATAATTATGGTCATATTTCGTACTCAGTTTATTAAGCAAATAATGAGGTGCTAAACTTTCTCTTGATTTTTCGTTCCTTATTTGGATAATGAAATTGCTACAAAAAGTGCTTCAGCCATTGTAGTCAATATAAAGACTTTTGACAAATCTTTTTCTAATCCAATAGAAAATTCAACTATTTATTTCATGGTACTACAATTAATACAAACAATGTACTTAGAAAACATAGTTTCCAATGAGCTCTATAAGCAGGCCTTATAGACTTCATATGTGTGACAAATAAATCGCTTCACATGAAATAGAGTTTTCGGAAAATAGAGAAGCTTCTCTCTCCTTCGTGACTTCTTAAGGAAAAACGTTACTCTGCATGCAGGCGACCAAGTTTGCCAAACGTTGTTGCATTATTATTACGCAATGTGTGGCTCAGGCGCATAAACAGCTCCATTACTCGCTCGCTCAATTTTTTATTCCCAGTCAAAAGAAAAAGCCTGCCGCGGAGCACCATTTTCGTACCAATGCCCCTTCACGTTGTGGTTCATGGCGAAAAAACGGAAGTTCTTTAACTCTCATCGTTCTCCAACGAAGTGCCCATCTCACCGAATTGTAACGGACTCGGAGCACAGGTCCACCCTACCATAATATCAGCATTGTTGCAATGTAGCGAGCACGCGTGTATTTATGCATGAGGCGCGCGTGTAATTCCAGGGCCGTTGAAGAAATCGCTCGGGCGGGAAGCAAGACGTTACTCGATCGGAAAACTTATTGCGCCAGCCGACTTGGCAAAAATCGCATCTAAGATGCGGGCGTGGAACGGGGGGAGGGAAAGGGAAGGCGGCAGAGGCGGCGACAACGGTAGCGGTAGCGGCGGCAGATGGCGTTGAAAAAGCGAAGAATTCACATACCTTAGGAATCTGTGTAGCTCTATTCGTCCATTGAGCACTGAAATTCCACCTGTATGAGGCATCCAGCTCTAAATCACGATAATTTATATCCCGACGATGTAAATGTTAAATTGTTATCTCTTATTGTACTACAAACGTTCATTGTATTTCGTTGTTTCCTCGTAATTGTTATGCATTTCAAATTGTAAGTCAATAATGATGACTACTGCGAAAATAAAGTTCTAATGATAATTTAAACATAGTGTCCTTTTATAAATATAAATTAGAGGCGTTTGAAAACCATCATAGTTCTAGTGTCTTATATGGAAAAACAAAAGAGCTACGCTCAACGGGCCTCGTTTGCTTTTAAACTATTAAACTTTTAAAATAATTTAACATAATCAATTATAACAAATTAAAAGTTATCTTTTTTTGTGCACTTATTCGACATTGCGATTGAGCCAACTTTGTAATAATCAGCAAATTTAATTGATATAGTAATTATGGTATTGCTCGTTAGTTGAGCTATATATATATATATATATATATATATATATATATATATTCTTAACTTTCAGATAATTACAATTAAAACAAACGAAATGTATCGTTGTGATGGATCTGGATTTTTTACTAGTTTGAATGGCCTTCACTGGGAAATTTCACTGAAAGCCTTGTAAAGACAGAAATTCGATAACGGTGTCTGGATAACACATTCATCCATATCAAGAGAAGAAGCAGTGAGGTTTCATAATTACCAAAATAAGTATTTTTTCGATAATTGCATTCGTCCAGCACTTCTGATTATTTTGCTTGGCGCAATCTTCGATATATGATTTTGACATGAAATACTTTTGTCCAATACATTTTCTCGAAGCAAATGCGTAGGAAGTTACCTACGTTAAAAAGGCAGAAAGGAAAGAGAAATAATATCCGTTCCAGGGAACTCGTAAAGTCGGATGATGAATCATCGATGGCTCGCAATCATCGAAAACTACTTGTCGACCCATATACGTTGCGACGCATTACAAATTATTATGGTGGCTTGGGAGAAAAAAGAAACAAAGGATGTGTAGTCTGTTCCCCTATAATAGTATACAACAGTGTAAACAGCCCCATGAATGAGCGAATGTAGCTTTTGTGATTAACCTTAGCAGTACATTCTTCATATCCCAACTCGTTCGATATTCTAATATCTTTTAACTATATCTATTAATTAATAGCAACACTGTTTAACATATTTAACCATTTAATTCACTGCGGATATGAAAACTCAATTGAAAATAAATATTGTTGCTGATAAATAAGCAATTTTTCTAATCAATATAGTTTTTTAATCAATAATATTCTGCTAAAAAAATTGATATTTCTACATGCATAAATACATATTAAGAAACAAAAAGATAATTTCAAAGAAGTTTTTAAACTTCAATTTCATAAGAATCTAAATTCAAACACATTTAAAATAAAATATTAATAACATAGCGATATAACGAAATTTTTACTCAATTACAATATTTCTTGTAATCTAACAGCATTTATCAGATTACTTGCAAGAAAATGTCTTTCGAACATTACACGAAAAAGAGAAACAAATGCGTCGAGTTCTTATTCCTTAATTATGGTATTACTTTACAATGCCTATACCCATAAGTTCAAAGAATAAAACCAACACTTCCGCATATACAAATACTTTTCACTCGCAATTATACACGCTACAGTATTATTGAATACATTTTATAATAAATGTTCTGCGGTGAATTCTTTAAGGTATTTCGTACTTATTCACTGTCATTGCATTCGTGTGTGTGTGAGAGAGAGAGAGAGAGAGAGAGAGAGAGAGAGCGAGAGAGAGAGAGAGAGAGAGAGAGAGAGCGAGAGAGAGAGAGAGAGAGAGAGAGAGAGCGAGAGAGAGAGAGAGAGAGAGAGAGAGAGTGAGTGAGTGAGTGAGTGAGAGTGAGAGTGAGAGTGAGAGTGAGGTGAGAGTGAGGTGACACTGACAGTGAGGTGAGAGTGAGGTGACACTGAGAGTGAGAGAGAAAGGGAGATGTCGCCACATAAGGAATGTACGAGACACAAGCCGGCGAATTTGGAAATGGAAAGAAACAGTTGAACGACCATAATTACGTAGAAAAGAGGGTACGCCTGATGGTACGTTTGCGAAATTCAGACACACGAGTTCTAGAAAAGGGCTGCAAAAAACATTTTGTGAGATGCATACTGATTGAATAGAACGCAAATATTCATGATTATATAGATTTTTAGGACAGTACTTTCTCGTTGAAAAATATAGAGTTGTTTAGATATTTAACTATTGATAAATTTATTGTTTTTTAAATACTTATGTATTCTAATTTTTTTTTCAAGATCATGTTGACAAGTTATAAAAAGGTATTGTATCCGAAGTTGATTAACGTACTAACGCGTAGATTTAATTATTTTATCACCTTAATGTATTTTAACTTCATGTCTATTTCAAGCTATGATTAAACTATTAATTTTTATATAGTAGATATTTCACATCTTTATTTTTAAGATCTAACAAAAATTACTTTTAAAGAATATTCTTTAAATGTTGAACAACTAATTCAGCTATTCAAGTTGTTGAAAATAAACTGTCTGTATGACTTAGCTTCTGTGAATTTGACATAATATTTACTGCATAGGGAAAAAAGTTTATATTTTTTTATTGAGATTTTGTAAATATATTTGCCAACAATAAATTTGACTTATTAAAGGAACAAGTATCACATAACGCGTGTATAAACTATAATAGATTCGGAATAAAGTATTATCAGAAGTTTTCTATAAGTAATGACGTAATAAATGATGTAAGGTAATAAGAAAATTGTCAAAATACTCAAAATATTAAAATCTCATCTTAACTCAAATTTCAATTATTTGTAATAATCATATGTGACTTGTGAAAATTGACATAAAGTGATATACGTTTTTCATAAGAAACAAATAATTTAAAAATTAAAATGAATAGAAATCATCGTCACTTCTATAAAAATCTCTTTTATGTTTCAAATTACGTCAGTTACAGCATAAGACCATTTTATTTTTAATCTCTCACTTGCATGCCCACTGCTATAGATTATTATATACTTGTTATAAAACTACAAATAGAAAATACAAATTAATGCATATACTACGGTGCAAATATTACCGCACAAAAACAAGTTGCATATAGCACTTACCTCTATTCGTATTTAAAATAGTGACACGTATTATGTAAATGATTATTCGAAAAAAAGATAAAATCGTGTCATGGGATCTTTACCAAATACGGTTTCTTTTACATTATGACGCTCTGGGGACTATCAGTATTAAAACACACAGAGAATAAAACATTTGTCAAAAAACATTTTTAATATTAAAGTGTACGTTATTTTTCATAATGCAAGTCAAGAAATTTATTCTTAATATACTAAATTACCGTGATTGCAAAAATAATATTATATATTTACTTTATAAAGAAATATGGATTTATAATTATATCACAATAGAATAAAATATATGAAAATTATATAGTATTCTTTATACAGACAATGAAATTAGCCAAAAAAGTGCTCGCGTATAATTAATGTATAAGATGGAATCATACTATGCAGGCATAAGGATTTCGGAAGATACAATAATCTACCTTAAACTCTTTTAACCGTAAACCTTGCATCTAAATCATAATGCATCTTTATTATGCAATTATTCAGGAATCTCACATACACGAATAGTGTTTGCATTTTGAATGCTGCATGCCAATTAAAATCCTTCGGGTCATGGTACGGATGGATTAATGTTTATAGAAGGATTTTCTTCCTGCTTTAAGGTACTAATGCGGCAGCCCCAACCACAGTCAAAGACGAGTATTTATATTATTATTCTACGTGTTACATAAAGTTGCCATAAAAGGAATATTTTTATATATTTATGCCTCCTTTTTACTGTATATATTTATATATATATATATATATATATATATATATATATATCGTGTAGCCAATTGCTCAATTATATTACGCCATAATTATCTTTATATCTTTGAATTGCACGCACTATCCATTTAAAGAAAAGTATGTTACATTATAATAGTTTTTAAAACAGCATCTGCATTTATAAATATTTTATTTGTTAAACTAATGAAATCTTGTATCATGTTGATTGCATTGTTACAGTATTTAAAAATATGTATCACAATTGTTGGTAATAACATTATTATCTATCATAAATGACATTCGTAATTTATCAGTACTAATTAGCATACAATTCTTTCAATTGGTAATATTTATAATTTATTCGCTTTCTAATGCTTTTAAATAATAAAACTAATGATAATCAAGAGGAATAATGAAACATTATTCTCAATTTATAATGTATTTTTTTATAGAAGGATGAAAAAATAATTTCTTTTTGAAAATAGTCTACCAAATAAAACCATATAGAATTAAATATAAATGTTTGTGTTGTGTTATGTTTTGTGTGTGTGTGTGTGTGTGTGTGTGTGCCTGCCTGCCTGCCTGCCTGCCTGTAATAATACGTGTGCACTGTTTTTTATGAATTTTAACTATTCACTGTAAAAATTTTAATATTTATATAGAATTTTGCAAACTATTAGTAGACTCTTTTCAAAACATATTATTTTGTCCATGTATATTTTATAATTATTATATTATAATTATTATTATTATGATTATATATTATTAATATTTTTAATATAAATAATTAAAATTCATATAAGATAGATATGTATGCGATGTATTTGAGAAGAATTCTCATAAAATTCATACCAAATTAAATCGACTAAATTACTAATGTAATTAATTTTTAAAAGTTGAAAATGAGTAAAATTAATTTATCACAATGTATTAAGTCGGTGAAATATGTTTGAGTACTTTTTACATATTGTTATGATCATTGTATTTAACATTCGGTAAAACGGAAAATTTCATACATTACTTCCTAATTATATAATTCCTAATTATAAATTTAATGATTTACTGTTAGATTAACTTGCGTCAAAATTATAATTACTCTGAAATATTTATTTATTATATTTACCATAGTATTATAATGTAGAAATTTAATAAGTGTATACTTTCAACTTCAAGATAATTAAAATTTTTCCTAAATAAGATAAAACGTTCAATAATAAAGACAAGATTCATATTAAAAAATTAATTTCGATAGACTGAATTGATATAACGTTAAACGTGCAATTTTAATTAACACATACTAATAATAATATGTTGTTCAATTAATTGTTATAGCTTAATTAGAATGACAGTCAAAGTACTATGGTTCATTGAAAAATGAGCTCTATTGAAATGTTCTTCTGATTTCCAGAATATTCTTTTTATGAATAAAATTTTCTTCTTCCATAATATAGAAGGCATGAGATTTTAATGCATTTATATGCAATTTATAAGCAAGTATTGAAATCCTGGCAGATGGAAATAATTCAGCGTTATTAAAATATCATTAACTAATATTCTCTACAAGCGCATAAAGTAATACACAATTTCACTAATTATCGCTTGCTTTTAGGATAATAATAAATTATCTGGGTTATATTTGGTGACCAAAATTGTAAAAGCCACGGCCTAAATGGCATGGATGGAACAGATAAAAAAACAGACGTGTTAAAACTTTCATTGCGAGCACCTGTGCCCAAAAGAACATACAAAATTAAAGCCTTTAATAACGTTGGGACCATAAAGCGCATATGCAGTTATTACTTTGCTTTTTACTCTGCATTCGAAGAAAATAATTGAAGAGGATCAAAGTAAATATGTGTACTTAGTATTTGTACTACACGGAAATGCGTCAGCAGAAGCGAAAAAAGCAGCGTCGAATGATTTAAAGATTGTAGAGAGGATAGACTCATAGAGATAGAGAGAGAGAGAGAGAGAGAGAGCGAGCGACGACAACGACGACGTATAGTTATTATCAAGAGCAACGGCTACCATTAGCAGCGTCCTGTACATAAATCCCAATTTTCAGTGTAGCGCGCGATTCCTCCTTAAATCATTACCCATCTCAGCTTTAACATAATTATAGACTTACGTAGGCCCGCGATTTCATACCTCTGATTGATACCTCTGCGTCCTTAACTTTAAACAACCTCGCGAGACTAAGACGCGCGCAGTATTTATCTCTTTGCATCGTTACACTGACAAGTTGCCGCAAGCTCATTTCATAATAACACGAGAGCTCCTGAAGAGCCCTTTATTCGGGAACGCGCTTTATCATCACGTGACTCGCCTAGGTTATTAAGCACGACTTTGTATGCAAAAAATACTGGACAAATCCATTTTTAAGACAGCTGTGCGATTCCCTAAAATTTACAATATCTTATTACGTCGAAACGCGGGCAGTAGCATTATTATAAAACAATGCTATCAACGCTAATATTAAGTATGATTTCTCGAATGCCCTCGGTCTCTCGGACGCTTTCTCATCTCACGGGGCTCTCGTACCTCCAACTGCGGTTCAATGAAATTGAAATTTTATGAGATTACGCGAGGATGCCCTTGTATTACCTCGTATTACCTCATATTACTTCGGATAGGAAGATGCATTAGCAATTAGGTGAATATTACGGAGAGCTCCCGTATGGAAGTCCTGAACTGCATAAGTTAAATAACATGCTCGGATGGATATAAAGAAGAAAAACAACAAGTAGTCGGAGAACGTAAAACGAACGCGAATAGTCGTTCGCCAAAAAAACCGTTCCCATATCTAAATAAAGAGGTTTGAGTGAAATTGAAATGAAAGACCGAGCATGGGGAGTATTTATAAAGAGAGACAGGTGAGGAGGATAGCGGGGGAGGATCTCGGGGGCAAATGATGGCCGATGACGAAGCTAACAGGTGTTTGAGGGCACGCGTGGTTGCGCTTCCCTGCACAAGTGAGTCCCAACACATTAATTCCCTGGCGTCATGTCGCTCTTTTATTCAATTATCCATAATTGTCCTTGGCCTTTTGTGGTAATCTGTCGTCTTTTGACTACTCGCGTGTTCATTCAGGGCGATCGCGATACGCAATCGTATGATTTTTAAAAAAAAGAACACGGGACGGATGTTGTGGTTGCATTTTGATAATGTTGCTCACAAATTCACCGATTCGACAAATTTTATACAGAGAATATCTTCAACTGCGACTTTTCGACGACGAAATTCAAAGATCCAGCTTTATACAACAACGTAGAGATTTATAATTTCTAAATTAAGCAATTGCTTAAACATTAACTTAACCAATTTAACTTAACAAAACCTTAGAATTAGTTTTACAATACCATAAACATAAATGTTTGTCTTAAGAAGAATGTTAACTTTACGAACGTTATTTCAAATATCATTGAATTGAATATTTTATATAATGACGCTTATTTGAAATATCGCTGTAATTTCACTTTTTTTCAACTAATCTACAGATTTAAGTAATAGCGTATGAAAATGGTCAAAATATCTTAAATTTATGAATTATAGAGATTTGCATTATTGAAATACTTTTCAATTATAACAGCTTTAAATATAGTATGACGATTTTAAGGGAAGTAATACAGGTATACGTAAAGAAAATAATACAAACTTATAATTATCATTGAAAAAATTCTGAACGATTGTTAGAAGAGCAATCTATTCTAAAAAAACTTTTTTCTCCTTTATTATAGGATCGATATCTTATTTAATTACAAGGATTGCGTATTACTATGTGAATAAATATTTAATTGATATTGGTTAGGTTATCCAACTCACCAAATTTAATTATCGATTGGGAAGACAGAAAAAAGCTAGAATTTCAGAAAAATTCATCCAATCAAATAAATTTGTATTATACGTAAGGATTAAAGAATTATAAGGATGAAAGAGTTTCGATAACCCAACAATGCCTTTATGAGAGTGAAAGCCGTCATCTTCCGCTTTCGACACATATAACGAGCGATTCTTCACTTCCGCCAACCTTTACTTACTACTTTTATCCCGAATGCTGATTGTTCTTTTTTACAATTAACAGAGTCAATTATCATCCAGATTGTATATTATTTTGGATTTATACTTATCTTGCGTACACTTAGCTTCTCGAGAAACGTCCACAAAATTTAGATACCGGCTACCGAAGTTAAATGACGATGCATTCTTTTTCATATTTTATATAAGCATATGTTGTCAAATATAAAAATACTTGATGTGTATGGTAAATATTATAATAATAGCATAAAATTACATTGCAACTGAATATTTGTTTTTGTAGAATATAATACCTACGATACAATACAGAAGATACAAAAAAATTAATTACTAAGTTTTTAAATCTTCTAGTAATATCATAATAAAATAATTTTTCTTGGCTAAAAAATTGAGTACTCCATGAAAATGAAGATATATAAACGAAAAGTAATTAGTGTATTGAACGTTATCAAATATAAAAAATTGAAAAAAAAAAACAAAAATTGTTGCTGAATGTAAATGAGGGTAGATAAGTTATAAAAGAATTTTTAACTTTTTACGACCAGAGCTTGATTATAATTAAATATTTTAATTAAATCTTCATATAATTAGATATTTATAATAGAAAGGGAATCCGTGATTGTTTTACTTCCATTGTAATTTAGTATGAACAGGCGTCAATGGTGTTAGTGTAATGACTTAAATGAAATAGTATAATAAAATTAAAAAATTAACTGAAAAACTCTTAAAATATGCTAAAATACCCTATTCGTACATTTGAAATTAGCATATGCGAAAATAATTTGCAGTATAGCATGTATTACAATTCGTGTGATTTGTTTTCAATTGTCTTCTAATTTTTAATGAATTATTGTTTATTTACAGCAAAGATGAAATATCTTTGGCCGTTGCTGGTATGGATATTACTATCTTTGTATCCGGTGAGTATTGTTTTATTACATTTTTTAAATATTTATAATTTATTTTGCGTTTTTTTTCTTCGAAATTTAGCTAGTATGAGTTTTGCGACTAATTATATAATAATAAAAATTAATTTTATTAAAATTTAATCATACAAAAAAAAAAAAAAAAAAAATTACTGATAACACATAGAATTTTAAATTATTTGAAATGCGGTTGATCTTTAATTCTATTAATCTTCACATTTATTTAAATAGCATAAAAAATTATCCTGTATTTAAGAATTGTTATACAATAAATCTTGGCTAATGTATTAAAGAAAAGAAAAAAATATTAAAGAAATTTGGCTGTTTTTATGAATAAAATATGAATAAATATGAATAAATTTCATTATTGATGTTTTAATTAAAAATTTCGTTTATAATTTACTATTTATATTTCATTACATAATTATATTTAAAGAAATTTTATTATATTTTATTATTAAAGAAATTTAATTTAAGGTTGTTTTCATAAATTAATGTTAAATTCTACACAACGATAAAATTGAAGTTGAAATAATGTATGATAAACTATATGATATTGAGCACATTAGCAATGTGTAGTTAATATATTACAATTTTTATAATATATTGGAACTCTACTGATACTATTCATTGAATTACTCTCTATATATTAATATAAGTCTGTATAATACTAATATTCTGATATTAGTATGCAAAACGAATAAAAAAAAAAAAAAAAAAAAAAAAAAAAACTAATGCGATTAGAGTATTTCGCATGCAAATGTATGGTTTTATTAATTTCCAATAAATCAATCGAATTATTAAAAATTAGAAATATATTATAAAAAATTGCTTTTAGTATTCTTAATAAGTTATGCATCTGAATTATTACTCTCTGGGTGTATTGTATTATTCTAGACTTAAAATTATACTTAAAAATTCAGAAACTAAAAAATCAATCGACCATTTGAGCTACGCATTATAATTCAAAAATAGCGAGGCGACCAATGAGTATTGATCGATCGTACTCAATCGTTGCTTTAAGAATATACTTATTGTATAAATTTAATACTCAAAGATGTGTGAGATTAATTCACGTATGGATAGAAGCAAGCAGTCTTTAAACGTGGCGGGCATGTTTTAGCAGACCGAGTCACACACAGAACTCTTGCGAGGACTCAGACGGGAAGTGTTCTTCCTGAATCTGGAGGACGGCTACTTTGGTTGCCAGGTGAACGCTTCCACAGATGTCCTGCAATTGCTCCAGCTCTCGAAGTTATGCGACAATCACATCGACTGCTTTCAGGGCAGTGACGAACATCGAGACAGATTGAAGTGCACGGGTGCGTACACAAAGTTTCACTCTGACTCTTCTTCTTTCTGAAAATCTTTATGGAAGTGTCAGTTTGATTATATTATGAACTATATACCGGCCAACGTAAAACTACACACGCTCTTATCAATATGTCAAAGTATTTACTACTGAATAGAAGTAATAATATCCTTGCGTATCACCGTAATGAATACATGTCACTCTTACATTTATATCCTGAATATGAAGAAGGCGAAAGTGTAGGGTTCATGGATGCCGGAATGCACGAGAAAAGTATCGCTAAAAAAAGATTTTAAAAGGTAAAATAATATTCTCAAAACCAGAAATCCATTAGGAAAAGTATATCTTTTGATTATTCTCTGTCCTCTACTGACCAATCCATGAGTTTCTAATGCAAATACACGTACATGGCACTAAATCATTTTCGAAGGATATAAGATGTGCGAGTAGACACTAACAACCTTTGCTTAGCTGCCACCGGGAATCGTGGTCTTACTAAAAAAAAAATTACCAACTGCCGTTATCCTCTTTCCAAGGCCAATGTGTGCATACGTATGTTTTTCGAACGAATTACGGCTCTCTATAATGCGATTTAACGAGCATCGAGTACCATTTCCTTACACAATTTAAAATACTTTCAACTTTCATTGTCCGCGTCCTTAACACACACACGTCTCAAATCTGCAACTCCGTAAGATTTTATTCTAATCCCAATAACCGGAATTCTCTAAGAGGTTCGGATCTTACAGAAGCTCTTTTATGCTTTATATTTATACAAGTAATATCGAGTAATCTCACCCACCTCCCATCCCCCCAACCTCTCCCTCAATTTATTGAGAACGCCATTTCGTTAACTAAGAAGAAAATTGATTTTGATTGATAGTTTCTTTTCATTTCGTGGAATGTATCGTAGAACACGATTCTTACAAACACGTGACAATTTTTTCTTTATATTCTTACCAAACTTTTTTTTATATTTAAATATAATACTATAAACTTATATATATATATATATATATATATATATACAGAAAAAATATATTACCTTTTAACTTGAATGTTATCCTTGATGTTCTTGAGGAAAAGACAGTGTCCAAGCTATTAATTTTGCTATCTGATAAACTTAATTATTAGAATTATTTTAATAAATAATGTTCGGCATTTACATACATTGATAAAGACAAGAAATTTCTCATATTAATTTTTTTTTTAATCTTATTGATCTTCTATTTTTTAAACGAATATTAATGAATATTTTATTGTAGTTGATATAAATAATGCTTGATATCGGGATTAATTTCTGTATAGATTTTTTTTTTTTAAAAAAAAAAAAAACCAAAATTTGTTGCTATTAATTTGTAAGTGATTGATTAGCGAAATGTTATTTAATATAAAATGCTATATTGTGCATTTAAATCTTATGCGTTCAAATCTAACATTTAATCGGAACAATTTGTCAAGTGTTGATCTGTCTTGACCCTTATCCCATGTATCATAGATGACTGCACCAAGGAGGACGGCACTGTATGCCAGAATGGAGTTTGTCTCGATTCGGTTTGCCACTGCAATGACGGTTTCGGTGGATGCAACTGCCAGGTTCCAGGTTAGTCCACCAATTATTTTCAATTTAAAAAAAATTATTTATTTATTTTTTTAATTTATTATCAAATTATTTTCCTCGTCAATAAGTGCTGTTTGTAGGAAACAGGAGAATAAGAAATAATAAGGGAATAAATAGCCCAATAATTATTTTCTCAAGGAGCAACGATCTGTTTTTGCATCTCTCGTGGGTCTTCGTAAATTTCGAAACTCATTTTTATTGAAATTTAATTCCATGATAATTTAATTTCAACAAGACCCTTTAATGTTTAACTAATTTACTTCATTATGTCGCGCTCTTTGAATTCTATGAAAATGTATTTAGGATTACATAAATAAAGTTACGCACATGCTTTCCTTGTTTCCAGATGAGAATGAATGCAAATACCGACCCTGTGATATTTTTGCCCACTGCACGAATACTCTCGGCAGTTTTCAATGTTCCTGCTATCCTGGATATCGTGGCGACGGTTTCCAATGCGAAGGTATACATCCGTTAATATGAATATTCCATGTATCTCATACATATTTATTTCAATAAAGCTGTAACGGAAGATTAAGTGCAGTATACAAATAATCGATATAACATTCTCGGCCGATGATATAATTTCACAATTATGGATTTGCATTAGACTTAATTAATGTAAATGATCAAACTCACAATAGACTGTCTGTATTTACATTAAAACAATACTGCCATTGGATTCATTGATTGCTCCATAATTGCGATCTTACTTAACTCATTTGTAAATAATATTTAATGAAACGGTTTA
Source organism: Ceratosolen solmsi marchali (assembly GCF_000503995.2). Taxonomy (NCBI): domain Eukaryota; kingdom Metazoa; phylum Arthropoda; class Insecta; order Hymenoptera; family Agaonidae; genus Ceratosolen; species Ceratosolen solmsi. The sequence goes on from NW_011948417.1 coordinate 9,285,092, forward strand.
GCAACGATGCTAAGTAATTTGATGTTTCATAATAACAATAATCGCGTGGACGATTATCTTATTAACTGTCTTACAAACGGTAGACTCTAGCGATTATTTATAAAACAGCCATTCATCCACCAACGGCAATCGATTAATTATTTACGAATTACCGAGAGTTCAAAAGCTGTCGGCTGCATCGAAAATTTACTCATAAATTGCATGAACTCAATTAATGGAAAGAGAGCGAGAAAGCATTCGTCTTATTTTTCCATGTTACATGAAACGAAGGAGAAAATGACGAGAAATCGACATTGGTTCTTCCCCTAATATTATTATCCTTTAAACGACGATTCTTCGGTCTTAATCCTATCTCCCGCGGGTTCGCTACAATCCCCGGCACGTGCAGGTGAAAAGCAAAAGGAAGAAAATGAAAGATAACTAAAAAAAGATGACGGTCGTTTCAGACATCAATGAGTGCGACGACCCGATAGTCGCCGCACGATGCG
>NW_011948417.1:9285664-9294760 GCF_000503995.2 Ceratosolen solmsi marchali
AATGCCGAGTGCTGCAACTTGCCAGCGAACTTCCTGTGCAAGTGCAAGTCCGGCTTTACCGGCGACGGCGAGGAGCATTGTGAAGACGTAGACGAGTGCGCCCTGCCCGACGCCTGTGGCGAGGCCGCCTTCTGTCTTAATACACCTGGCAACTATACATGCGGCTGCCAAAGTGGTTACACGGGAGATCCACTTATTCAAGTAAGCTTTTTAAACCTTCGGCTCCTCATTCATTTCCTTTAAGCTCTTCAATTTCGTATCTGTGCAACGTCCGTTTGCTGAATAAAATCTTACTTTTAGTTCAGTCGGTCACGTCAACTAGCGATTACCAGCTTTGCTCTGCTCCAAGGCTCATTGTCCAAAATCGAGTCTAATAATATCTCTCGGTATTCTGTAGCTATGAATGTTTTCAGATTCATGGACGAATAAAATGAATAATAAAAATAGTGGTTGAAGTCTTATTGAATTTAATTACAATGTAGTTACAATAAATAATAATACAAAAATTATAATGAAAGAAGAAGATCGCTGATTAAGAAATCTTTGTAATGTCGGTACTTAGAATGTCGATCGTTATTTGACGAATAAATTCGTCTATTAGCTATACTTTCTAAACTTCCAAAGCTATTGTGAATCTCGCGGTTAACGCAGCGACTGGCTCCACTAATTTCTCTATTAAAACATTTATTTAAATATTTTACGTAAATATTCGTAAGGCATTTTTTTAAAGGGGCCACAGTGATTGACAATTTATCATATATCTATCTAGTGTATCGACGTGAACGAGTGTAATTATCAGGGAGCCTGTGGACGAGGGGCTCTCTGTATAAACCTGCCGGGTAACCATAAGTGCGAATGTCCCGAGGGTTATGAAGGAAATCCAGAAGACGAATGCGTGGACATTAATGAATGCCTGAGAAGTCCGTGCGGGCGTTCGGCTCTATGTACCAATGTAGAAGGAACGTTCAAGTGCGTCTGTCCAGAAGGAATGCAGGGAGATCCAACAACAGGCTGTCGCGGTAAGAGACATCTTTGATCTATAATTTTCATTCATTTAATTAATTTATTTATTAATTTTTTGTTTTCAATCGATTTTGTAAATATATTGTATTGTGAAAATATTGTATGTGAAGGTATGCCACTGTGCGTGCGTGTGTGTGTGTGTATGTGCGCGCGCACGCGCGCGTGCTTGTGCTTGTGCTTGTGACTTATATGTGATATTAACGTCATGGAAATATCCATCATTATAAATATCATTTATGGGAATAATTAACAAATATTTTATGTATTATTAATAATGCTCTCCTAACATCAACTTAATTAATATCGTTCATATAAGGTATTCGCTACATTTGAGATTGCACGTGTATTTTCGAGCACTTTTCACTACCCGTAGATTTTTTATTTACACAACTATTAAGTAAACCTTGTAAAAATTATAACGTTCAGTTTTAGAAAAACTTTATCCTCACAAATAGCATTTACTTTTACGATGACAATTAAAGCTTAAAGTAAAAATACTTGTGACTTTGTCAATGTTCCGATCATCATTATACCAAATACCAATATTGTAATCATATTAAATACAACGATTTCATTTATAAAACTGAAACACTAGACGAGCTGCAAATTATGTGTAACTTGAAATTTTACCTTAAACATTTTCTTAATAATTAGAAACATTATTAGTACATTAATATGTAGCAATACAATTTTCTTAATAATTAGTACTTTTCTATGTGAAAAATCATACTGGATACTCATGACTAACATTCTAACAGATATAAATGAATGCGAGCTACAAAATCCATGCAATACAAACTCGCAATGCGTGAATACCGAGGGCAGCTTCAGGTGTGAATGCTTGCCTGGTCATAAAATGGATCCCGTGCATGGATGCATTGACATGAACGAATGCTCTAAGGATAATACTTGCGCCGCTAATGCCAAATGCATCAACGTTCCAGGATCGTATAAGTGTATATGTCTCCAGGGTTTCATTGGGCAAGGTTTTACTTTATGCGAAAGTCAGTTTTCCTTCATATCTCTCCATGAGCTAATAAATCATTATTGATAATTTAATGAGAGTAACTTTATTAACAGATGTGAACGAATGCGAGAAAAGTCCCTGTGGTGAGAATGCTGAATGTACTGACACTGTCGGCAGTTTTGTTTGTAGCTGTAGGACAGATTACACTGGTGATCCATTCAAGGGCTGCACTGGTTAGCAAATAACATTTAACGCATTCATATATTTTCCATTCAATTAGCCGTGTACAAGAAGATCATTTTCTCATTATTTAAGACAAACATAATGCAATAAGTTTTACTTTTATTATTGAATAAGAAAAGTAAGGAAAAGAGAAATTTTCGGTAAATTTGAATCTTAAATAGTGTCGAAGATCTTATGTACCATTAAACAATTACTAAATGCATTCCACAAAATTAATTAAATTAACATAATGGGTATCGTGTTTTATCTAGAAGGTTATCATTAAAAAAAATATATTTTATACAGTCCCTGTCGTGAATTATTTAGAATAAACCCATGTAGATTTCACGCGTACGAAGAATTCATTAATTTAAGTAAATTATTTGAAGAAAATACTTGACTGTTTCTTATTTTTAAAGATATCGATGAATGTATTGCATACGAAAATCCATGCGGTTCAAATGCTGTATGCAGAAATACCGATCCTGGATATACTTGTGATTGTCCTCCTGGCTACAGTGCCAATCCTAGTCCTAAAGTTGCTTGTGATCAGGTGATTTAATAATATCAATGCTCTTTTATTGCTATAATCTCACTATTGTATCTATGATTAACACTAATTATCAAAAATAGACGGACGTTACAACTTTATGCAAATCAAATTTTGATTGTGTCAATAATGCCGAATGCATAGAAGGCCAATGTTTCTGTAAGGACGGTTTCAAAGCCATAGGTGCAATTTGTGAGGACTTAAATGAATGCACAACAAATCCATGTGGATCATCATCAATTTGTACAAACACAAAAGGTGGATTTAAATGTGATTGTGAGACTGGATTTATAGGTACTCCGCCACATGTTCCGTGCAAAGGTAAACCAAAAGTGCTCGTATTTTATATCATTTGATTTTATAAATACAATATCATCAATATTTGCTTTAATCTTCAAATTAGCACCATGTGACGAAGTAACTTGTAGCGAACATGCATATTGTAAAGCGGATGGACACGAGGCTTACTGTATTTGCGAAGACGGTTGGACTTTTAATCCTAACGATATTGCGGCTGGATGTGTGGGTTAGTGCAATTACTTAAAGCTTATGTAATAACAATTTATTTGTGTCGAATATATTAATAAAAATAACAATGAAAATAATTGCTTTAACATCAACAACCAAATAATAATAATAATAATAATAATAATAATAATAATAATAATAATAATAATAATATCAATAACAATAACAATGCGTTTACCTATTAGATATAAACGAATGCGATGCTGCAATTAATGGACCATCAGGAAGATGTGGGAAAAACGCTGTATGTCTAAATACACCTGGTGGGTTCAATTGTCATTGTAAATCAGGCTTTTCTGGCAATGCTTTTAAACAGTGTTTAGGTAAAAACATGAAAAAGAATTATTTATATTTAATGTACTGTATTTGCATGAATTGTTATATGAATTAATTATATCATAGATGTTAATGAATGTACTCGATCTGATGCGTGTGGACATGGCGCGACTTGCGCAAACACGGAAGGTTCATATTCTTGTTCTTGCCCGGAAGAGACTATACCTGATCCCGATCCTTACATTAAGTGCGTTGGAATTGTGACATGCGACACGGACAGTGACTGTCCAGGAAATGCCGTATGTGATGCTCAGAAACGATGTTTATGTCCAGAACCCAATGTTGGGAATGATTGCAGACGTAAGAATAGATATAAATCCACTTTTTAAAACAATTTTAACTAGTAGTATCAATTATAAGAATAAAAAACCAAATTTATAGAAAAATTTAATAAAAACGTGTGCATTATATATATATATGTATATATATATATATATATATATATATATATATATATATATATTATTTGTATCTAATCAGATCCTTGCGAAGACTTATCGTGTGGTCCCAATGCACATTGCATGCTACTTAACGATCTTGCGACGTGTTTATGCAAAAACGGCTTCACTGGAAAACCAGGAGTAAAAGAAGGATGTCGAGACATTGACGAATGTGCAATAAACCCATGCCCATCCGGGGCCATTTGTAACAACGAGGCTGGCTCTTTCTCCTGCCAATGCCCCAGTGGCATGATTGGCGATCCTTATGCTGGAGGCTGTGAACAATCCAGATTACCTCATGTTTGTGGACCGAATACACCTTGTCCTGTTGGTGAGCAATGTATTAAGGATGAGTTCGTTGGTAGTAGTGTATGTATTTGTCAACGAGGATACGCTCGCGATAGCGATTCCGGAAAGTGTCGAGATGTCAACGAGTGTTTGGAGACTCGCGATAAACCAACTTGCGGAATAAATGCTATTTGTAAAAATTTACCTGGAAGTTACGAATGCCAATGTCCACCCGGCTTTAATGGAAATCCATTTTCCTTGTGCGAAGGTAATTTAAAACATTGGTAATCGGGAATTAATTACAATGTTAAAAATTATTATCCAATAATAAATTGATAATTGTTTCTAGAGTGCAATAGTATCGAATGTCAGTGTCAAGCTCCATATAAAATCGTTGATGGAAAGTGTATTTTAGCCGATTGTTCGAAAGGAGAAAAATGTCCGCAAGGTGCCGAATGCATCAAAATCGCAGGTGGAGTTAGCTATTGCGCATGCCCCAAAGGTTATAGTACTAAATTGGATGGATCTTGCGAAGGTACGCGAGCATTTTAATAATAGTGTTAAAGTACTTTTATTATATTATACATTAATGTTATAATGCAATTGTAACGTTTCTTCTAGATATTAACGAGTGCACGGAAGGTCGTCAAGTTTGTGGCTATGGCGCTGAGTGTCTTAATCAAGCTGGTTCTTATCAATGTTTGTGTCCTCACGGATACGGAGGAGATCCGTATAACGGCTTGTGTTCGCCCGCTCAAACGCGATGTATCAGTGACAACGAGTGCAGAGCTAACGAAAAATGCGTACAACCAGGAGAATGTATTTGTCCACCTCCATTCTACACTGATCCTTACGATGTAAATCTTTGTAAAAGTAAGTTTATTTTATAACATTGACAATTTTTATCGTAAAAAGAGTTTAAAAAAAAAAAAAAAAAAAAAAAAAAACGTCAAATTATAAAGAAATTAAATTTATGGAATAACTGGATTACCGACTCGTAACGTTAGTATTAGTATCATGCGTAAAGTATATGTGAAAGTATTTAAACTCCGAGAAATATTAAATATCGTTCGTAATGAAAGTAGTTGCTTGCGTTTTGGCTCTAAACAACACCAAACAACAGCCTCTACAGCATAAGGAAACAGAAAATTGTCATTGTTTTTCTTAGATCCGTGCGATCGCTTCCCCTGCGGCATAAACGCAAAGTGCACGCCAACCGATCCACCCAAGTGCATGTGTCAGACCGGCTATGAAGGCGATCCACAGCACGGCTGTATTGACGTGAACGAGTGTAGCAACAACCCATGCGGTCGTGGGGCGTACTGCTTCAACACCAAGGGCGGCCACGTTTGCGAATGTCCGCGAGGCATGTCCGGTGACCCGTACGGGGCCGGTTGCGCCGGCGCTCCTATGGCCAAGCAGGAGTGCTCTACGAACGACGACTGCGAGAATTACCTGGCCTGCGTGCAAGGCAGCTGCGTCAATCCATGCGACGACGTGCCCTGCGGCCCCAATGCCTATTGCGAACCTGACAAGCATGCGGCTTGGTGTCGCTGCGTAATCGGATTTACCGAGGGCAAGAACAACGAATGCATTTCTCGTAAGTTATTCAAACCGAGAGCGCGCACACATACTTATTATTCAGTTTTTACGGTTAAACACATAAGTTTATCTTACGTAACAAAAGTTACTTTCTTCTTGTTATTTTATTAGCTAATTATTGCTCACGAGCATGGGCGTTGTTTTTCACAAATTACAATGAACTAATTGCATTTTACTTTTATTAAGATTGACTTTGTTCGTGAAGAAGTAATATAAAAAGTTTTTAGTACCTTTAGTAGGCAACGAATTTAACTACTAATCACTATGTACCATGTACTTTTTTAATGATAGATTATATGTATGACCCGTGTCTCTATCCAGAACTTGTGATCGATTAATTTATGTCGAAAATGAACATTGCGAATATTTATATAGAATTTATTCTATGTGATTTCTCATGGTATGTGTCTTTAATGTTTGTGTAGAATGTGACGGGTTCGTATGTAGCGCAGGAGCTCAATGTATTGTTAGCTACGATGGGCCCACTTGCAAGTGCATCGAGGGCTTTCTAGGCAATCCTTTCCCAGGAGGTCAGTGCGTACCAGATGTTTGCTCGCCGGAAGTTCCTTGCGCGGAGCCTAGTATCTGTATTAGTGGTCGATGCAAACGCCGCTGCGAAGGTGTCGTTTGCGGAGTTGGAGCCATGTGCGACTCTCTCACGAATAAATGTGTTTGCAATCCCTATTTTATCGGAAACCCAGATTTCTTGTGTATGCCACGTAAGTATTTACACATCTCTGAATCATCATTAACATTTAAAAATATTCATAGTACTGGAGTCCTTCATTATTTATTCATTATTTTCAAATAGAATTTGTTATTTTATATTTATTTTTCTCTTTTTGCTAAAGCTTTTTGCTTTACATCAATAATAAAAAATATATATAAGTATTTGCATAATTTAAATCATTCATTGAATTTAGTTTTTTCTCTCTTTTGTATTTATAAAAGATTAATATATTATAACTTACATGCGCAAGCAGCTATTTATACTTTTATCTCATTATATCGATAAACGCTTTACAGTACTCAATTTACAGATTATCTACTTATAATTTAGTAATATTACACATAAATCACATTAAGTAAATGGACATGTTATATTACCATTATACAAAAAGAGAATGGAATGGGGCGGGGGAGGGGGCTATATCAGTTCAATTAACCTAATGAACCACCGGTACTACGTAAGATCCCTTAAAGCTACTAACAATTTGGAACAATTATATGCAGCGATACAACCTCCCAAATGTGAACCTGCATGTGGTATCAACGCTCACTGCGAGTATGGTTTGACGGAGTCTAAGTGCGTATGCAATCCTGACACTAGCGGTAATCCTTACCATGGTTGCGGCATTCAAGATAAATCCGACTGCTCGGATGCTCATTGCGGTGCAGGGGCGCAGTGCAGCACCGGACCAAATGCCGTCGAATGCATTTGTCCAGCAGGTTATGCCGGAAATCCTTACATTCAATGTTACGGCAAGTATACTAATCTCGCTTTATTGATTAAGTTGGCTTTTAGCTTTGTAACTAAGTGTTTCATCATAAACACTAATAATTTTGAATTTACATTCGCTAAGCTAACCTTAAACAACGTCACCGCTAAAACGAACTACCATGACAGAGGTAAAGTCAAACGAAAGTACATTAAAACGCCGTGTTTAATCCAGTCTTTTAATGACTCATTTTTATGTATATTTTTATTGATTAAAAAAAAAAATATATATATATATAAATATATATAAAACTTTGTATATACTTCTTTATGATATGAAATGTAATGTCATTTATTGATATCTCTCATTGTACTAGTCATTACAATAATATCTCATAATATGAAGTTCATGACATGTTTTAATTATAATAAAAAAAAAAAATTAACCAGCTTCTTAACGCAATTGTTATAATACAGAGTAAGTATTATTATTAAGTAAGATCGCATAATTTTAATCAAAATGTCTGTGTAATAACTAAATTAAACTTGATTTTTATTTAAATAATTATGACATTATGAAGCTGGATAGAATTTACTGTCATTTATTAAACGAATAAAGAAATAAAGAAATAAAGCAATAAAGAAATAATGAAATAAAGCAATAAAGAAATTTATGAAAATTAAGAAACTAAGAAACAAAGAAATAATGAAGTAACATCAGCCGTACTGGAGTAAACATACAGTTCTAACGTATATTTATTGTACTAACTCTCTAAATTCGAATAGCTCGTTTTCTCGGCGTCGGCTCATCTGACACCTGATTAATAAAAATTAATTTTTGTTATTACCCCTAAATTATAGACATTAACGAGTGTAATGGAAACGCATGCGGCAACAATGCAGTATGTATTAACACTATCGGCAGCTACGATTGTCGTTGCAAAGACGGTTTCTTCGGCAATCCTTTTATCAGCTGCCAGCGCGTCGAGATCGGCGCTTGCAAAGACCCAGCCTCTTGTCCCTGTAACCAAGACCTACCCTGTCCCCTGGATTACACTTGCGTTGACGGCAAATGCGTCGATAAATGCAGCAGCGTGAAATGCGGGCCCCGCTCCGTCTGTCAAGATGGGGCTTGTATTTGTCCGCCGGGTTATAGCGGTAATCCAAACGACGAGACACAGGGCTGTCAGCAACATGGCCACTGTTCCAACGATCTGGATTGCGAGCCCCAGCAAATCTGCTTTCAAGTTGGCAAAGGCACACGAAAGTGCCTCGATGGCTGTGGTAAGCTTCAATGTGGTCCGAATGCGCTCTGCGTCACCGAGAATCACGTGTCCTCGTGTCTCTGCATCGACGGATTTTTCGGCAATCCAAGCAATTTGCTCGAGGGCTGCCAGCCAGGTAAATCCAATGTTGATCAGAGTTGTCGCGAGAACAGTGACTGCGCACCGGGACGCTTCTGCGTGCTCGCGCGCGACGGTCTCTGGGAGTGCGTCGAGCCTTGTAGCAAAGTCGCCTGCGGGGCGCACCAACGCTGCGAGGCCGACAATCATGGCAGGCCTGCCTGCAAATGCCAGGATAACTATGAATGGAATCCCGTATCCTCGTCGTGCGAAAAGCCTTCGGTGCCGGATTGCATAGCCGATCAAGATTGCACACCGACCGCGGCGTGCTTGCCCGATGCCCTGGGCGTCCTTAAGTG
>NW_011948417.1:9294770-9447076 GCF_000503995.2 Ceratosolen solmsi marchali
TTGCACCGTTAACTCCCGGTGCGTTTCAAACAAGCACCAGGCTCGCTGCGAGTGTCTTCCTGGCTTCAGCGGCAATCCCAATGACCGCTACGGCTGCCTGAGCGCGCGCAAGGATCAGTGCCTAAGCGATACCGATTGTCCCGAGTACGAGACCTGCAAGACCGGCGCCGACGGTATCCTCGGTTGCCAGCCCCTCTGTAATCTTCTGAGCTGTGGTCCGAATGCTCTATGCGTTGTACGTAACCACGTCGCTAATTGCGAGTGCCCACCTGGCCTCTACGCCGGCGACCCTAACGATCCAACCAAGGGCTGCCAAAGCGTGCCATGCGTATACAATATCGACTGCCCGCCCACACAACTTTGCAACCTACAAAAGCACACGTGCTATGATGCCTGCGATATGGGTGCCTGCGGTCTCAACGCTGTATGCATTGCCGATGATCACAAAGCTATCTGTCAATGTCCACCGGGCTTCAAGCCCAATCCCGTAGCCGACATTGAGTGCACCCCTCTCGAGACCTGCTCACCCAACCCTTGCCATCAAACAGCCGTTTGTATTGCCGGGGCATCGAACAGCCCCTTGTGTCAATGCCCACCAAACCACCTAGGGGATCCCTTCGCCGGTGGCAAGGGCTGTGAGCTTGAGGGCCATTGCGCTTTCAATAAAGATTGCCCGGTGCATTCGATCTGCCAGGGCCGACGATGTGTTAATCCCTGCGAAAACGCGTGTGGTCCTAACGCCCTTTGTGAAATCGTTAATGACGAGCCAATTTGCAAGTGCATGCACAGATTTGTCCCCTCGACTAAAGGTTTAGAGGATGGATGTGTCAGAGCAACCAGCCAGTGCTCATTTGACACTGATTGCGAAGAAAGTATTTGTTTAGATGGCCAATGTCGCGGTAGGTGTAACTTTCATTTCACGCATACATAAGGATTTAAGCCGAAGGGCATATGATTTTTATTTAACTTTTCTTTCTCATTTTTATTCCCAAGTTTTATTCTCATTTACAAAATAATTTATTTATTTATTTATAAAATAATACGTTGATAATGCTCGCATTGATAATATTAATGCACGCACTCTTTTACTTAAATTCTTATGTACGCTTCCTGAGAATTCAAATTTAATTCTATCTAGATTTTGTTAATATGAATTTAAACGTAAAAATGCATACATAATAATAACAAAATTATAGAATTATTTATGGTTCCCTATATTTTACATCGTAAACTTTAATCTACAAATCTTAATATGATCTAAAAATTTTAGCGGTATGTCGATCAACGTCAGATTGTTCAGAAAAAGAAAAATGTATAAACAAAAAATGCGTTATACCTTGTACAAATCATAATCAATGTCAATTAAATGAAGCTTGTACGACTAATGTTTGTGTATTGGGTTGTCGAAGTAGTCGAGATTGTCAACAATCGGAATCCTGCATCAATAAAAAATGTCAAGGTACAGTTATTATCTTAATGGTAAACCTGAAATAACAAATATAATTCACCGTTACTAAATAAATTTAATTTATTTCAACAGAGTTGCATTTTATAAATATTATAATTTTTCTATAGATCCATGTAAAAAAGAGAACGTATGCGGCCCAAATGCAATATGTAGTTGTATTGACCATACGACATCATGTACTTGTCCGATCGGTTTTCAAGGCAATCCAACCGCTCAGCAAGGATGTGTACGAGTACCCAGCGGATGCAAAAGCTCGCACGACTGTCCCAGTCAGCATTCGTGCATATCTGGAAAATGCCAATGCCAATGTAAAGAGCAAGCTAATTGCGCGCAAGGGGAACGTTGTAATAATGGAATCTGTATCAAAATTTGTTATGGAGATAGTAATTGTTTGCCCGGCGAACTTTGTATTGATGGAAATTGTGAAACTGGATGCACGTCGGACGCTGGTTGTAATAGTGATCAAGTTTGCATCAGTAACAAGTGCAGGTGAATTTTTATCCATATAAGATTAATCGTAGATTTGAAGATTATTATGAAATTTGATTTAAAATCCATTTTTTTAATTTTGATGTATTTCTTGAAAAAAATTTTTAAAGTAAAATTGACTTCGGTTTAATGCAAATAATTAATAAATAATCAATAAATATGCATAGTACTTATTAGTTTGAATATACAATACTTATTTGATATAAATTGTATTATGATTCAATTATTTATATATTATTATTATTTAAATCGTATAAATGGATGTTTGCAATTTCTGTTGCTAACAGATGCGCTCAAGGTTTTGTTGATGGGCCGGAAAAATGTGTAGATATCGACGAATGTGAAGAAAATCCTTGCCATTCATCCGCAAGATGTTTAAATTTACATGGTACATATCGATGTGTATGCCCTCAAGGCACAGCCGGTGATCCAGTTAGTATAGGCTGTTCCACACCTGATCAATGTAACTTCGATCATGATTGTTCAGCTATTCAAGCATGTATAAAACACAGCTGCACAGATCCGTGTTCATTTGCAGATTGTGGAACGAATGCTATTTGCTCGGTTATCGATCATGCCGCTGCTTGCCAATGCCAACCCGGTTATATTGGAGATGCTTCAGGATGCTTCAAAGTTGAATGTTTATCAAATAACGATTGTCCAGGTGATAAATACTGCAACATCGATATCAATAAATGTGCAAGTAAGAAATAATTCTATTTTTATAAAATATATAATTTAATAAAAAACAAATGTTTAAATGAATCAAAAACTTGATAAAAAAAAAAAATATATATATATATATATATATATATATATATATATATATTAAACGCTTATTTAAAGATACTAATTGGAATGGTGCTTTATTCAGCTTGTTGCTTTTTAATTATAATTTGTTAAATAATAAATCGATGATTTCATAAATGTATTGTTAATGTAATTCTTTTATAATGCACAGGTCCTTGCAACCAAATCAATTGCGGTTATGGAAATTGCGTAGCAACCAATCACATTGGATTATGTAAATGTTATGATGGATTTGATCTTGTAGACGAATCATGCATTGATATCAACGAATGCTTACATAAACCTTGTCACAGCACAGCTATGTAAATGATTATTTATTATGCACAATGTGAATTTTCATTTTTAAATATCATAATAATTTTTTCGTTTATTATAGTTGTCAAAATACCGAAGGATCATTCGCGTGTAGCTGCCCTCGTGGATTAATAGGAGATCCATTTAAATTGGGCTGTAAGCAACCCGGTGACTGTTTCACAGATTCCGATTGTCCAAATACAGCCTCGTGTCTTGATAACACTTGCCGCGACCCTTGCTCAATCGCTGATACATGTGGCCACAATGCCGAATGCCAAATGCACGACCATATTCCAATTTGTAAATGTGCTGGACAAACTACAGGCGACCCACTGATTGAATGCATTCAATTCGAATGTAATCACCATAGTGAATGCGAAGCATCCAGTGCTTGTTACAATCATAAATGTGTTGATCCGTGTTCCGTACCAAACGCTTGTGGAATTGGAGCTGATTGTTCACCACTCAATCATAGCTATGTTTGTACTTGTCAACCGGGTGGTACAGGTGATCCAAATCTTGGCTGTACCCCCGTACAGTACTGTAAAATCGATCACCAATGTCCGACTGGCTCATCTTGTAATGGTGGAATATGTACAGCATTATGTACCAATACTAGAGATTGTATCGGTGATCAGTTATGTATTAAAGGCTTATGTCAACCGACTTGTAGACATAATTCGAGCTGTCCCGAATATCAATATTGCTTAAATAATATCTGTGTACAAGAGCTTCGTTGTCTTTCGGACAATGATTGTAACTCCAATGAAAAATGCGTCAAGAACAATCTTGGACAAGTAAGCTTTTAACATATTATTAAAGATTACAGAAACAATAATACGATATTAATTAAGATAATCTTTTTTTTTTATTTATTATTTCAGGCGCAATGTGAAAAGGCATGTGATCTGATATTATGTGGAAGGAACGCTGTTTGTAAAGCAGATAATCATATTGCTCATTGTTTTTGTAAAGCAGGATATTTCGGCGATGTCAACAATGATAAAATTGGATGCCAACCTATTGAATGTAAAGTACACGATGATTGTTCCGATGAAAAAATATGTGACTTGCATAAATGTAGAATAGCTTGTCTAGCTCATAATCCTTGTGGACAAAATGCTATTTGTTCTACAAAAAATCATGAACAAATATGCAGTTGTCAGCCAGGTTACACGGGAAAGGCTACAATTGGTTGCCAATTAATCGACTATTGTGCCGTAACACCGTGTGCTCCTGGTGCTCTTTGTGAAAATTCTCGAGGAAGTTACAAATGCCACTGTCAACTTGGAACTGTTGGAGATCCGTATAACAGCGGTTGCCAAACACCTGGCGAATGTATAGTCGATGATGATTGTCCACTCACGGCTAAATGCATTAATCGTAATAATCTTCTAAAGTGCTATGGTTTGTAATAAAAATCTTTCAATAATAGTTTATTATAGATAATTTATTTAAGGACAAATTTTAATTCTAACGATAAAAATATATTCTTTTTTTAGACGTTTGTGCTGATATACAATGTGGACCTAATGCAGATTGTATTTCTGATAACCATGTTGGGGCATGTTATTGTCGACCAAATTATGAAGGAGATTCAAATGATTTGGTTGTCGGCTGTAGGCCGAAGCCAAAGAACTGTATTTCTTCCTCTGAATGTATTGGAAATTGCTATGAAAATATTTGTAGACGTAAGAATATTAATAATATGTCAATAATACTCGAGTAATTGTAATATAGTACAAGGTATTAAAAAGTAAATATTTTATAGCACCATGCACATCCGATGACGAATGTAACTTATCAGATATTTGTTCGAACGGCGAGTGCTTAGATCCATGTAAATTGCGAACTGCTTGTGGAATAAATGCAAATTGCAAAGTGAAAAATCATATGAAACACTGCAGTTGTCCACCAAATTTCACTGGAAACTCAGAAGTAGAATGTGTAAGATGTAAGTAATGAATAAAATATTGATGTATGTAAATAAATAATTTAATTAAGATTAGAAGATTAGAACATTAATAATAAAAAATAAAATAAAGATTAAGAATTAAGATTAATTAAAAAAATTAACTTAAAAAAAGTTAAAAATTAGTTAGAATAGAATTAAGAAAAAAATTAAATTAAGATATTTTTAGAATTATTTAAAAAAAATTATCGTTAGAAATTCATCCGTTTTACCTTTCGAAGCATCAAAATCCATCATTGAATCGATGTGTTCTTTTGCTTGACAGTGCCTGTTTCGTGCAGCAATAGTAATGATTGTAACGAAGGTAATACATGTCGACACAATGTCTGCTTGCCAACCTGTCACGGTGATACCGAGTGTGCTTTCAACGAAAAATGCATACGCGGCAATTGCCTATTAACGTGCAAAGTTAATAATGACTGCTTCCTTGGCGACATCTGTTTAGAGAACATTTGCACAGACGGTTGTGGCGGCGACGAAGATTGTAATGCCAATGAAGCTTGCTTATCAAATAAATGTGTGAATCCTTGTGAAGTAACGCCTTGCGGACCAAATGCAAAATGCACTGTCAACAATCAGCGAGCCACTTGCTCTTGTTCATCAGGTTTCATACCAAATCCGACTGCCAAAATCGCGTGTTTGAGAACGCCAGGACCGAGTTGTTTAGCCAATAGAGACTGTTCACCTGGAAACGCTTGTATTAGTGGTATTTGCCGGCCTGTATGTTCTTCAAATGCAAATTGCTTAAGTAACGAGCGGTGCGATCCATCTGGAGTATGCAAAGCCTTGTGTAGAAGAGACGAAGACTGCCGAAGTGGTGAAATATGTGAAGGATTGGTTTGTAGTACTGGATGTCGATCCGATATCGAATGTCAAGATAATTTCGGCTGTTACAACAATCAGTGTACAGGTACGTAGATACATTTTTAACAATATTATTTTTAATAATTATTACGGCAGTGCATATCCTTCGTTTATAAATTCATGTTTAAAATAAAAATGTTATTATCGTTACATTGGAAATCGCCTGCTTTATATGACACAGAATTTCTATTTTTAGATCTGTGTTCTATTCCAAACGCATGTGGAACAAATGCCAATTGCATTGTGATAAATCATTGGAAGCAATGTACTTGTCCATCTCCGTTAGTCGGTGATCCAATCCGCGGATGCAAACAATCCTTTCTACCTTGCGTAACAGATACAGAATGCATTCCTGGACAGTCGTGTTATGGACGATCTTGTTATTCAACGTGTCGTAGCGACGCCAATTGCTTAAACGATGAACGATGCAACAGTGGAATTTGTAAACCAATTTGTAACAGTGACGCAGACTGCTCTTTGAACCAAATATGCCAGAACCGATTATGTGATATCGGGTGTCGTAGTGACAATTCGTGCCCTAGTGACGAGTCTTGCATCAATAACAAATGCAAAAGTAAATGAATGTTCATAAAGATTATTATATAATTCTGTAATAAGTAATTTTTCTATAATGAGTATACTGTTTATTTAGATCCTTGCGAAGGTGGAAAAGCATGCGGAAATTGTGCGGGCTGTCGCGTTATAAATCATGCGGCACAATGCAGCTGTCCTCCAAATTATTATGGCAACGCCCTTATAATTTGTACGAAAACAATGATTCCATGCGATGGAAGTTGCGACTGCGACGAGACAGGTTTCTGTGTTAGTAGTTGCCAAATTGAAGATCAATGCTCTTGCGGTGAATCATGTCATGTTGGAAAGTGTCGCGTTAAATGTGACGCTAAAAATGATTGCCCTAAGGTAAATGCAAAAAAATATTTATATAAAATTATTGAAGCGATAACAATTATTTCAACAGCAGAATTTCTGACACATACTTAAATAGCCGTAATTTTTATAAACTTAATTTACAAATATAAATATCACGTTTGATTATTATAATCGTCATTATCATTATTAATATTATTAATATTATTTAGGGCTACACTTGCAATGGAGGAGTGTGTTTGGTCGGCTGCCGAAGTCACAATGATTGTCCAGCAATTTTATCATGCACGAGTGGACAATGTGTCGATCCATGCCTATCCAATCAGTCACCTTGTGGTATCAATGCTTTGTGCAGAATATCGAATCACCGAGCTGTTTGCCTTTGCCCGGATGGTTTTCAAGGAGAACCCAGTAAAGAATGTTATCAGCTCGAGTGTCATCATGACAATGATTGCGAGTTTAATAAACAGTGTAGCGAATCTGGCGTTTGCACAAATCCATGTTTGCAACATGGTATTTGTGGTTTCAATGCCCAATGTCGCGTTGTAAATCGTAAGGCTGAGTGTTCTTGTCCTCCCGGTCACTTTGGAAACCCTAATATTAATTGCAAAAAAGGTACGTTTGTAGATTATTTGATCGATATGCTTATTAATATTAATATATATTTTAAATAATTTAGTCAACGTATACTATCTGCGTTCTTTTATATTTTCCTTTATGATACGATGATAGGTGATGTAAGAACTATTTATAAAGCAAATAACGCATTTTAATTTAGGTGGAGACGAATGTTTAAGAAGACCTTGTGGCGTTAATGCGAAATGTAAAGAATCTACAAATGGTTTTGAGTGCGTTTGTGAGCCGGGATGTAATGGAAATGGTTATCAGGGATGCTCTTGTGATATTTGTAAAGATATACAATGTGGATTAAATGCTGTATGCCGTGATTATCAAAATCAACCTCAATGCTATTGTCCACCAAATTATCCATCCGGGGATCCTTATCATATCTGTAAGTAGAATAGAGCTATTACTTAAATAAAAATTCGAAATTCGAATTAGTATTTATATAGAATATAATAATAATAATATTTTTAAAATAGAAAAAATTTTAATATTGCTTCATTATTTGAAATATTAAAAATATTAAATAGTTAGGAAAATTTCTCTATTATTGTAATATATTATATAAGTTTTTAAATACTTCATTATTCTTTTTAATATGCAAATTATTAATCATCAAATTATTAAGTCATTATTTTTTTTAGTATTATGATTAAGTAAAAACTGAAATAGTTAAGTATTTAAATTATTACAGTTAAATTAATTAGAAAAACGTCTTAGATAAATAAATAGTTCTAATTAAATAATTTCATCTTCTTATAAATAATTTATATAATGAAATGTAAATAGGTTCAAATTATTTTATAACTTTATAATTTTATAAAATAAATGTACAAAATGTTTTACTTTTTAATGTTTACAGCTATTTAAATTATTAATATTTATTTGATTAATGATAAAACTATTATGCTCGAATCATCTATTTCATTGCTTTTACTACAAAATTTTAGTTAAATTTTATATAATTATTATTTGAGAATTTTACGAATGAAGTAATTAATTAAAACTGAATGGTTTTTTTTTCTATCAAATTTATTAGAAATAATATAAATTTTAAACAATTTTTTCTGTTTTATGTATAATAAATAGAAAGTATTTGTTATAAATTTAAAAAAAAAATATTATTAAAAATAAATAATCAGTTTATACGAACCGATTCTCTAATCGCCAAATGTTGCACATTACACAACATGTAGAATACCGTAAAAATTGATTCCTACATTTGAGAATCGGATAAAATAATGAATTTCATTTGCAATAATTTAATTACAAAATTAATCATCGCAAAAAAATAATCATAAATCGTAGACTATTAAAGAATTAATTCTATGAAATGTTGAATTTAGATTTCGATCTTAAAATGATAATGCAATGTTGAAGTAATACAATACTAATTAGAGCTCCTATGCATTTGCTTATGTTATCAAGTCAATTTGCAGTTTGAAAATAATTTATAATGAATTCATCATAGGTAAACCAGAAAGAGCCTCTCCCGATTGTCGAACAATCGGTTGCGGTAAGAACGCAGAATGCATACGCGATGGCACATTATTCGTGTGTAGATGTCCTCCGGGTACAACCGGATCGCCGGACATTGAGTGCACGACAGGTAAGAGATCATGGAATAATAATTTTTCGTTTCTGAGTGAAATTAGTTTTACTTTGATGTGTATAGCAATTGTGACTAGCGAATTAAATAAAGCAAAAATGTGTAAGCAATGCTGATGAACGAGAAAAAAGATGCTCTGTAGAGAATAACCAAGTCTCAAGTAGGACTTTGCCATAATACTATATAGTTAAATAATACGTTTATAATACAAATTAATCCAGTGAGTCGTTAACAATGAGAGACAGATGTGATTGGAGCGGAGCTAAAGCTAGTGTTCTGCACGATATGTAAATTTTACATACGTATATATTCATAACACTTTATGCAAAACAATTAAATGTTAATTGAACATTTGTACATAAACAAAAAGATATTCTAAACATATTTTTATATCGAAATGAATTGTACATAGTCCAATTTAAACAGAACACGCTCATTCATACTCGTTTCACACATTATAACCACATATGTAGAATGTTTATTTTAGTATCCAATCTGTTTATTTATTATGTCAAAGGTATTTATTTATTTATTTACTTTTTTATATATTCATTAATTTTTTTTATTTATTATTTCATTTGTTATTTTAAATATCTCATGGATATTCTGTGCGAGAAGGAGTATGCACATACACTCGATGCACGACGGCACTTGTTCCTTGTGTCCGTAAACTCTATAATCATATTTATACAGATTGGGAACTGTTAAAGGGACATTCTCATATACCCGTGCTTGAACAAACTGCTCAAATATGTTTATCGCAGTTGATTGTTTATATACTTCCCTATGTCTGTAAATTCTGTAAGGGCTTCAATGTAAATATGGCTGCTTAAATCGTTTTGTACCTTCTACAATATTTAAAATCTTCTGAGTGACAAATACTACTGAAAAACATTTCATATAAAAATTTGCGTAATAACATTATAGATGCGCATATAAGTTAGAATGTAAGTAAAATAATATAAATTGATTTTTAATTGATACGTTGACATCACTTGTATATGGAATGTTTTTCAAGCTTACCTAAGTTTATGTATACGTACTTAAAGTCTTCGATCGTGCGAGATCTTGCTACACTTCTATCAGTTAACGCACAGATCTTTTCCCAAACAAAGCATGTGATTTATTATTTACTTGTGAGAACGTTTCTTTTCACAGTTCTTATAATGCTTTTATTCTTTTTTTTATCTCCCATGAATTTCCCACATCCACCATTATCGAAATGAATGACAAAAATATCAACATGATCGTCGACGTCCAAATCGATCAACAAAACTCGAAACGTTGACTCGCTAAAACAATAATCTCACCAACAACTGTGCAACGCAACGGAAACGACTCTATAAACAAATGATGAAACACAAATTGCAACAAAATATATATATATATATATATATATATAAAAAAAAAAAAACAATAAAATAACGACGCGGATAAAAATCTCGGGAAACGCAGAACAAGAGTGTACTAGTGACACCGAGTGCCCGAACGAGAAAGCGTGTATAAACGCTCAGTGCCTGGACCCGTGCACACTACGTGGAGCCTGCGGCATAAATGCCCTCTGCCGGGTGGTGTTGCACAAGCCTCGGTGCTCGTGTCCCCAGTGTTACATTGGGATGCCACAAACGGCCTGCAATCCGGACCCCAAGTGCGACTCGATCAGTCCGCGGCCCCCGATGCCGAGCATCGGCTGCTCCTCGGATCGCGACTGCTCGGCGAGCCTTGCTTGTCACGCGCAAACTCGCGAGTGCCGCGATCCTTGTGCCGACTTCAAGAACAGCTGCGAGGTGAACAAGCGGTGTCAGGTGCGCAATCACCGACCAATGTGCGTGTGCAAACACGGTTTCGTCGTTAACGAGCTTGGCGAGCTCACTTGCGCCCCGGACACGCCCGTCTGCCGCAAGAACTTCGACTGTCCCTCGAACACCGCCTGCGTCAACGGCAAGTGCCAGAATCCCTGTCTATCGCGGGCTAAGCCCCCCTGTCCCCAGGATAAAAGCTGCGAGGTCATGGATCACCGGCCTGTCTGCGTTTGCATACGCAACTGCAACCCCTCGCTCTCGATCTGCCTCAGGGACAGCGGCTGCTCCGCGGATCTGGCCTGCAGAAATTATCGTTGTCTCGACCCCTGCGCCGAGGCTGCGTGTCCGGCCGATGCTCCCTGCTACGTGGAGGAACACAAACCCATCTGCAAGTTCTGTCCCCCCGGCTTTGTACCGGACACTAAGTACGGATGTATGAAAGGTAATAAGACTCTTCAGCCAACGCAAGCCATGAACTGCCAGACTCTATCTCTTTGCCTCATGCTCGACCTTGTTTCTCTCTCTCTCTCTCTCTCTCTCTCTGTGTCTCTCTGCCTCTCTCTCTCTCTCTCTCTCTCTCTGTATGTCCCTAAACAACATACGTTTCAAGTATTTTCTATTCTTATGATTTTCACCTGTATTATTGTCTTTCATTGTAACTTATAGCCCAGCGTCTTATCTCTGCGTATATTGTAAGCCTCTGTAATACTCTGTCGTATTTACTGGTATTGCTTGCCAACTCTACACCAGTTATACAATAAATACTCCTATTATTTTTAATTTTATTGCTCCTCTTTTACTGTACATCGCTCAAGCCAAGCCCTATTCTCATCTTATCCCAGTTCTATACCGAATGCCAGCAGATGTAGCCCAAATGGATTGAATGAAACTTCTTTGCAGCATTCATTGAGTGTTAATGAATATAATTGATTATCGATAGCAGTAAATCGATCGATCGATTATCTCAAGAATTTCATTTTAATGAATGAAAGCTATTTTAATTTTAATGCTTATTATAACAACTAAGTTTATATGTATTTGATTACTTTTAAAAGAATAACGGCCATGTATGTAAAAGATTTTTACGAAACAAAAAAATAAACCGTTGTAATTTATATCGATACATATATATATATATAGTATGGAATCAAGGAAAGCATTGTGTAAAGAAAAATGGAAAGCTTTAATTATTTTTGTGTATGAAAAAATTGAAAAGTGGACAGTCAATTTTTATAAAAAAAAAATGCATCCTTGTAAGTAAGTAAGTTTGGTAAGCTCTTGATAGGATCCACAATGTAATAAGATCTCTATGTAGCCGGGCATTACAACAATCCCATATATAAACTAAATATTTATAAGCTTTCAATTTACTTAAAAAATAAATGTTAATGTTAAATCATAGAATTCCATATTGTATATTACGATACAAATTTTAAATATTTAAACTTAAGTAAATTTCTTCTCTATTTATGGACGCATTTCTTTTAAAACAAAAATTAAATATTCATAATAATGATCAATATAATTGAATGAAAGTTCTAAATTATTATAAAATATTTTCGTTTTCTAGAATTGGTTTTACAATATTGAGTGAATTTAAAACGGAAGTTTCAAAAGTTGGTTTAGCCATTTGGGAGTAGTTCTAGAGTAATAAATAGATTATCTTAGTTTATATTAATAATGTTCTTTGTATTGTGTAAGATAATTATTTAAGTTTGTATGTAATGCATAATTATTAGAAAAATGATGGCGTGTTTTTTAGTTTAATAAGTATTTTCTACTTTATCGTATGGGGCCGATTTAGCTATTTCACTATATTCTTTTTGTTTATTTTTTTTTTTTCTTATTTATTTATTTTTTTTTTTTTATTATCCAAATTATGTATAATCTCCAGCTTTTCAGCTTTAGCATATAAATCTATAATTTAATAATACAAGAGACATGTAAATATAATTTCTGCCGTCTATATTTTAGAATTATTGTATTGTGTTTTTTTGCCAACGTTTATTTGTCGCTGTACCGGACGATATTTCCGTTACATCTGTCTCTGTGATATTCTATTAGATGTGATTTCTAGTCAGCTAATCTAATTTTATGTCGTACTCAAGCATGCTGTAATATTTTATACGTAGATTTTTTATAATTAATAATTAAGCGACACGTTTTTCAAAGTTCATTGTTAATACGCAACTTACGCTTTTATTGTTATTGTTATTTGTATAAAGTTACCCATTGACTGACTGTAAACTTGTTTAATCCATCTGTAATTTACTTCTTTTCTTATTCTAGTCTTCGAAAGAAGCTTTTTTTATGTACAAAACGGAGGTATTTAAAAAAATTATATTTAGTTAATAAAATTAATATAAGCTGGTTTTGCATATATTTTTATTTATACACTTTATGTACATTACTGTAACATGAAATATACGTATTTGTGGATATTGAAAGCAAGTTATTCTGGAGAATGTACAGCCGTCATAACCCTCTTATATTTCTATACATTGTTGTATATACGTGTATATGTATGCCGCTCGTTACATTATTAGTAAAATTTTCTTTATATACTAACCTATACGCATGATTACTGTTTATATATGCATTATTAATATTTCGCTTAAGTTAACATGTAAATAGTCATATTGCTTGCTTTATAATAAAAAAAAAAAAAAAAAAAAAAAAACACACACTTTCAATGTAAAATATACGATTATATGCTGAAACATTATCGCTTTAGATTTTCCTTATAAAATATTCCTAACTAACAATTATAATAAATATCTTAACAGAAATGTAATGTGCATTTCTTATTTTGAAAAAAAATAAAATAAATAAAATAAATAACAAAAGCAAAAAATTCAATATTCTTCATAATTATTGCATATTATAAGAGAAAAAAATTTTCATAAAAGTTAATTTTATAAAAATTTAGCTTCTGTGATACAAGTAATTATAATACTAAACGAGTAATTTCATTATTAGATGTTAAATGTTCGGTGGATCAAGATTGCTCATCGCAGTTGGCTTGCATAAATCAGCAATGCTTGAATCCTTGCACAACTGGTAATTCGTGTCAAGAGCACGAAGATTGTACTGTTGAAGCACATACAGCAGTATGTTTTAAGGGTGAGTTTTAATTTTTAAGTTAGAATAGCATAGAATTGAACATTAAATTAACCTATTCCTTTTATGTAATTATTTTTTAAATATTCTATACATAGAAAAATTATGATTTTTATAAAAATATTTTAATATACTAATTTACATTTAATTTACTACACTTAAAAATTTTTAGGCAAATATATAAATTGGATTAATATAAAGTACAATAGTACGCGTAATTGCGTATTTCATATTGTAAGTTTCAGATACTATCTTACATTACTGAAGGAACATTTTCTTTCAATACGCGATTCAGTAAGGCACTTAGTGGAAAACATTTTCATTTGATTCTTTAAAAATGAATATTTTGTAGTTTATTCATTGTTCAATTGTACAATACTTGGAATACGATGATATATTTCGATTATTGCATTGATAAGTTTGTCGATATGTTTGATGTAAACTATGATTGATGTATTTACACTTATGTATATAGCGAATGTCGTAAATTATTATTATTATTATTATATTATATATTATTATTTGTAAAAACAAAATAATAATATATAATAAAAAAGCTATATTTTATTTTCTTGATAAAGTTACAGAACGAAATGATACGAGGTGTGCATATTGTCCAGCTGGTATGGAGTGCGATTCGATTCGTCAAACCTGTGTTAAAGGTTCGTGGACGATTTGTTGAATTATATTTATGTATAGATGTCATTTTATAAAAAGGAAAATTAAATTACGTAAAATTCAAATTCACAAAAATGTATATATTGTACATAATAATGATAATTGTATAATAATGTTTTTCGGGCTAAAAGTGATTACGTCCCAGAACACTAAATTAGATGAGTTTTTCTAAAAGCACACATGCATTATTAGAGAAACTATTTATATTTATAAATTTCAAAATTCAACTGCACCCACCATAAATCATCATTTCAATTTCGGCCAATTTCGGAAAATTCTTATTTATGAAACTTACGTAGCGCTTTGTATAAATCCATAAAAGAAAAATGAGCAACACATACTCGATTCTTATGCACCTTCTCTGGGCTATATGGGCTTTCCTGGTATCTTTTTCTTAGTGGGTTGCACAAGCGACAGGGACTGCCCGTTGACGGAAACCTGCAACAAGAATCTCTGCCAAGAACCCTGTCTTATCAGGAATCCCTGCGTCGCTTACGCCGTGTGCATAAATACGAATCATGGAACCGATTGCAGTTGCGAGGAGGGCTATCATGGAAACGGCTTTTCAGCCTGCTCCCCAAGTATGTTCAGATTAATATTTAACTATATTACTAAGATAAGTAAATAAATGAAATCAACTGAAATTCAGTCATATGAATGACTTTGTTGTTGTTTACTTTCTTCACTTGAAGAATAATAACAATAATACGTATGATATGCTGCTTGAAAAGTTTGTGTTTATTAATACAAGACAATACTTATGGTAGTGGTAATTTGATCGTTTACATTCTACATTCGATCTCATTGATTTCAATATTACTATATATTAGTAAATAGTTTTTGTGGAAGAAAAATTATAAAATAATTACAATTAGTATAACTGAAATATCTTTATGAAACAAAATCTTTAATTTTATCATATTTTTTAAATTATCAAAAAGAATAGCAATGGTAAAACTAGTTTTATTTTTCTAATGCCTCTATATAGTTGATAATTATATAATTAACTCTGAATACAGTTATTACAGTATACATTAACTTTCTATTTTCAGTTTTCTTTTTTGGCTCGAAACTTTTTCTTATATTAGAAATAGAAATTTTTGGTAAAAATAAAAATAACACTGTTGCTATTGATTAGTAAATGATTTTACAGAATAAGATTTTGTTGTAAGAAATTTGAATATTTTTATACTCAAATTATATTGAAATTTGAATATTAAATTGAAATTTTGAAACAACTATTTTGAATTATTTAGTTGAGGAGCCACATAATATATGTCAATATAACGAAGATTGCCCGCCAAATAGTCTCTGCGATCGGCTGAACAGACGTTGTATCAATGCTTGTTCTGAAGACAGTTGTGGCGAAAATGCGGAATGTTACGTTGATAATCATCAATCAAGATGCAGATGTTTACCTGAATTTGAAGGTAGTCCACAAATCGCTTGTTATAAAATTTCGCGCAATCCATGCGCTTTAAATCCGTGCGGTTTAAATGCACTCTGTGAAGTTGACAATGGGAGTCCGATTTGCTTCTGTCCGAAAGGATTGACCGGAAACCCATTTGAACAATGTAGTAAGTATAGCATATTTATTTAACTAGCATTTAACTTTAAATAATACAAATATTATTGACTATTTGTAACTTTATCTGTAAATGTCGTATTTTTCATTTTAGTACCAGAAGGCGATCAATGTCAGAACAATCCATGCGGTATAAATTCTGGATGCCGTGTAGTTGAAGGCCAAGTCACGTGTTTCTGCTTACCAGGATTCGAGGGCTATCCACCGGCATCACCTTGTGAGCTCAAAAATCATCCATGCAATCCATCACCCTGTGGTCCAAATACGCAATGTTCTGTTTTGGATAACGGCTTCTCCAAATGTACGTGTTTATCTGGTTTTATCGAAAGTCCTAATACTGTCAGAGGATGCATACCTCAAACCAATCCATGCGAACCCAACATTTGTGGATTTGGTGCGATTTGTGACTCTAATCGAACCCCATCATGCTATTGTCCCGACGGATCTATTGGAAATCCTTACAAAACGTGCACAGGTACTTTCAAACATTTTAAACATCGTTAACATTTCACTTTCCAGATATGCATATGAAGATATTTATTATTTATAAAGTACCAAATATTTTTCTGAAAACGTTTATCCTTTTTTTTTTTTTTTTTTTTTTTTTTTTAAAAATACGTAAAAAAATGATGTGAAAATAATGATGATACAATTAAAATTATATTTATATTTTAAAGAGTTGTTAATTTATATATAATACATTCGTGTTCATAAATATAATATTAAAACTGATTAATTTTTTTATTAATAATCCACAATATAATTAATAAGAATATCATTGTTTAAGCTTTGGGAGAATCGCTATGTCAACCCGGCCCATGTAGTAAAAATGCCGATTGCTATATTTCCGATAATCAAGAGCATTGCTACTGTCGATATGGCTTTTATGGCGATCCCTACCAAGGTTGCCACAAACCACCGAAAACACCCTGTCAACCAAATCCATGTGGACGTAATGCCGACTGCAAGATCACATCCGATAATCGAGTCGTCTGCGAATGCCAGCCTGGTACTTCCGGCGATCCCGATAGTCCTAGTGGATGCGACAGACCAGAATGCCTAAAAGATAAAGAATGTTCCTCGAGTCAAGCCTGTATTGCCTACAGATGTCAGGACGCCTGTTTAGGTGCATGCGGTATAAATGCCGACTGCCAAGTTATAGATCATCATCCGCTGTGTAGCTGTAAAATGAATTTGCAAGG
Organism: Ceratosolen solmsi marchali; assembly: GCF_000503995.2. NCBI lineage: Eukaryota > Metazoa > Arthropoda > Insecta > Hymenoptera > Agaonidae > Ceratosolen > Ceratosolen solmsi. Next base: position 9,312,176 of record NW_011948417.1, read on the forward strand.
CAATCCATTGTTTAGGTGTGCGAAACCTTATGACCTACCGCGCGAGAAGTCGAACCCTTGTATACCGAGTCCTTGCGGATTGAACACCATTTGCCAGGTTATCGGAGATAGAGCTGCTTGTTCTTGTCTACCGGATTTCCAGGGAGATCCTCACTCTGGATGTAAACAAGAGTGTAGCATTAATTCAGACTGCTCAAATAATCAAACGTGTCTCAATTATAAGTGCGTAAATCCATGTGAATTAGGAACAGTGTGCGGTATGAACGCACATTGCATGGTATCATATCACACTCCCACCTGTGAATGCAATGATAATTACTTTGGAAATCCATTCATCAGATGTACACATAAGCGTGAGTAAATGTTGTTTGAAAACTCTTATCCATTTTTCTTGAATTTAACCTATTCGTAAAAATAACAAGACATTATTTATTCAATGAATGTTGCTTAATATAAAAAAAAATCGCGTTAAAAATCTTAATCTATAGTAAATTTAGCAATATATTAAAAAAGAAAAAAGAAAAAATTAAAAAGTTGAAATACGAAAATATTAATTTAACGATGAAAGATATTTAATTTTTCAAGAAAAATATTTTTTATTTGTAAAATATACCTTATATTTTAAGATCGTATTCAAATTACTTATCAAAAAAAAAAAAAAAAAAAAAAAAAAATTTATAAAAAAATTGCATTTAAAAATCGACCTTACATTAATCGAATTAATTTTCATTTTCTTAGATCGAATTATAGCACAATCGTTATTTCTTATTCACAGCATCCCTTACAATCGATGGCCCTAACGTTACTCGACCATGCCAACCATCACCCTGTGGAGATGATAATGTCTGTATTGACTTCACTGGCACCGTTGCCATGTGTGGTAGCTGCAATTATCCAGAAAACTTAAATAATCCCATCTGCAGACCACAATGCTTATGTAATGCTGATTGTTCATTCGATCAAGCTTGCATTGGATGGAAATGTGCAGATCCATGCCTTGGCTCATGTGGTGAAAATGCTCTTTGCCGAGTTGTTTCACATACACCAGTTTGCAGCTGTCCACTTGGACTTAATGGAGATCCATACAGAGGATGTTACCAAGCTGCAGGTACATTGAAAAATATTTAAATAGTGTAGCATTTTTTTCATTCTGTTTTTTTATTTTATTATTTTATATTTTTAATTTAAAATAATTATTAATTCTTCTCTAATTAATTATTAATATATTTCAATCTAAATTAATGATTACTAAGAATACGATGTTTTACTTTTTCAATATAATAAATGGGCTTGTTAAAATTATTGATTTTGAATTCACAGAATTTGTTACTTTTTTAGATGAACTTGATTCGTGTAGTTTAACACAATGTGGAGCTAACGCGAAATGTATTGAACAAAATAGTATTACCATCTGCGAGTGTGCACCAGACTACTTTGGCAATCCTTATGTAGCATGTCACTTTGAGTGTCTTCAAAACTCTGACTGTAATTTGAATCAGGCTTGTTCAAATCATAAATGTGTTAACCCATGCGTAGGTGCATGTGGTAATGGAGCATCTTGCGATGTGATCAATCATTCTCCAATTTGCTACTGTGATGTTCAGTCTACTGGCAATCCATTTGTGTACTGCACACAACTTCCATATGGTGAGTTTCGTATAATATAAATTATTGATATTGATACATACATACGTACATACATACATATATATATATATATATATATATATATATATTTTCTCTTATTAATATTTTTTTTATAACATTATTTACGAATTTTAATAAAATTTATAATTAACTTTATAAATTTTGTATTACTTTGATAGGACCACCAGCTCCAAGTTCTAATCAATGTAACCCATCTCCATGTGGACCAAACAGTCGATGTACAGTTTCTCCTCTAGGATATGCAATTTGTTCTTGTTTACCAAGCTTTAGAGGAACTCCACCAGTTTGTAGTCCAGAATGTGTAGTGAGCTCTGATTGCTTGCAAATTCAAACATGTGTCAATATGAAATGTATAAATCCATGCAATGCTGTTTGCGGCCACGGTGCTTTATGCTCCGTCGTTAACCACAATCCAATATGTAGTTGCCCTCAAGGACAAACGGGCGATCCATTCTTTAAATGTTATCAACCAGATGAAAGTAAGTAAAGAAGATAAAACTAAATCATTCTCAATGTAATACTTTTTTCATTTAAAGGAAATGAGCCTGAATCCCCGTCGCCTTGTAATCCGAGCCCATGCGGACCACATTCAATTTGTCAAGTAAAAATGGGAAGACCCGTTTGTTCTTGTCAAAGTAATTTTATTGGGAGCTCACCAAATTGTAGGCCCGAATGTTTAATTAGTCAAGAATGTCCGATTGACATGGCCTGTGTTTCTTTCAAATGTGTTCATCCTTGTCCTAACAGCTGTGGTAGTAATTCTGAGTGTACAGTCATAAATCATACTCCCTATTGTTCTTGTAAATCAGGCTTTGAAGGTGATGCTTTTGTTGGCTGTACATTAAAGCCATGTAAGTTTTAACAATTAAAATTGAAAATATAATCTTCTGAAACATAAATTTATTATTTAATATTTAATGTCAGTGCCACCCTCAATGCCAGTCAATCCATGTGACACATTGAATTGTGGAAATAATGCACTTTGTACTGTTCACGATGGAGTGCCTAGATGTAACTGCATTCCTCCTTATATTGGAAATCCGTACAGTGGATGTAGACCTGAATGTATGATGAACAATGATTGCCTTAGCAATCTAGCCTGTATTAACCAGCACTGTCGCGATCCATGTCATGGAGTATGTGGTATGAACGCTGTATGTGAAGTTATAAATCATATTCCAAGTTGTTCGTGCCAATTAGGATATACAGGAGAACCATTCCAGTCTTGCATACTAGAAAAACCGAGTATGTATATATTATATTTTATATTATATCTTCGATTCTGGTATACGATGCCATCTGATTCTCTTATTCTTTTAATGTTTAACAATATCTCTTTTTTCTTTTTCTTTTTTTACGTAGGAAATGAAAATCTTCCATGTTCTCCAAGTCCGTGTGGGCCCTACAGTATCTGTCGGGTACAAAGCGATCGTGCAGTCTGCTCCTGTAGTCCTGGGTATCGAGGATCTCCTCCCAGTTGTCGACCCGAATGTCTTGTAAGCTCTGAATGTTCGCCGAATTTAGCTTGTATTGATCAGAAATGCAATGATCCTTGTCAAAGTGCTTGCGGGTTAAATGCTAACTGCATAGTAAGCAATCATAATCCTATATGTAGCTGTCCCAATGGTTTGACTGGAGATCCATTCTCTCAATGCATTAAAGAAGGTAAAGAGAAAAAAATGTTCAAATTATTTTTTTACCTCTATTATAGAATAATATTTAATATTTATTCTTTTTTCTTAGAAACGGTTCGAACAGAGCCATGCTTACCATCTCCGTGTGGACCAAATGCTATTTGTCGTGTTCAAGATAATAGAGCAGTCTGTACTTGTAATCGTGACATGATCGGTGCTCCACCTAATTGTAGGCCTGAATGTTTGATCGATCAAGACTGCCCAAGTTACTTGGCTTGCAGCCAAAATAATAGGTGTTCGGATCCTTGCATTGGTTCATGCGGATTGAATGCTAAATGTACTGTTCACAATCATCGACCCGAGTGCCAGTGTTATGAAGGTTTCGAAGGGGATCCCTTCTCTGGCTGTATTCAAAAATGTAAGAAATTTTAATTCTTGAAAAGATTTTATAATAAATAATGTTTATAAATTCATGTTAACTCAAATAATTTATTTTTCAGCTATAATAGCAGATACTCCAAATTTACCTTGTAATCCATCACCTTGTGGGTTGAATGCTATTTGTACGGAAAGAAGCGGTGCTGGTTCTTGTACTTGTCCACCTGAATATGTTGGAGATCCGTATGTTAGTTGTAGACCAGAGTGCATACAAAACTCTGATTGCTCACATACAAAAGCTTGTATTAACAACAAATGTAAAAATCCATGTACTGGAGCTTGTGGCTTAAATGCTGAATGTCAAGTTTTTAATCATCAACCGACGTGTACTTGCATTTCTGGATATACTGGCGATCCTCTAAATGCTTGCCACGTTCCAACTATAAGTATGAATACTATTTTCATATAATATATTATGTTTTTGTCTGTGTGTGTGCGCGCGCGTGTGTGTGTGTGTGTGGCGTGGAGGGGGGAGGGGGTGTAATAAATTGCATACAAAAAATGAAGAATCTTCTATGCTTTTGAAGATCTGACTCTTGAATCTTCAAACATCTGAATCTTGAACATTTGACTACTCAATTTATTTATATGCAATTTTAATGATTTTCGATTTAACTGTTACATATGATTTTTATTTAAGTTTTTATTTAAACCTACTAAATAGATGAAATTTAAAAGATTTGAAAAAATATAATATTTTTAATCTAATAAATTGTATGTTATTAAAAAAAATTCTTTGTTCTCTTTAGGGCCTAAGGAACCTGATACGAATCCTTGCGATCCTTCGCCTTGTGGTTCATACAGCAATTGTCGAGTAATTGATGGACACGCGGTATGTACTTGCCAGCAAAATTATATTGGAACTCCACCAACCTGTCGACCGGAATGTGTAGTGAGTACAGATTGTCTACAAAACAGAGCTTGCATAGCTCAACGCTGTGAAGATCCTTGCACTCAGACCTGCGGAGCTGGTGCTAACTGCCAAGTAATTAACCATAATCCCGTTTGTACTTGTCCGAACGGCTACACTGGGAATCCACTGTTTAACTGCATTATTGTCGAAGGTATATTTTTCGAAAAAAATTCAAAATTTTAATACATAAAACTTTAATTAAAAATTTTCGATTTTTTTTATCCACAATAGGTAAAGCACCTCCTTACCTACCACCAGAAAATCCATGCGCCACGTCGCTCTGTGGACCAAATTCACAATGTCGGGCAATTGACGGAGTTCCAGCATGCTCATGTTTACCGAATTTCATTGGTAGACCGCCTAACTGTCGTCCCGAATGTTTGATAAATGAAGAGTGTCCTGGTAATCTCGCTTGTCAGAATGAGCATTGTATTGATCCCTGTCCAGGCTCTTGCGGTGTCAATACAATGTGTAATATCGTCAAACACAATCCTGTATGCATATGTGATGAGGGTTACACCGGTGATCCATTCCGAGAGTGCACGGTCATATACACGAGACCCGCTACGACCGAACGCCCCACGCCTTGTAATCCATCGCCCTGTGGTGCCAACGCTATTTGTAATGAAAGGAATGGGGTTGGCTCGTGCACGTGTATGCTTGAGTACTTCGGTGACCCATATATCGGTTGTAGACCAGAATGTGTTACGAATTCGGACTGTGATCGTAATAGCGCTTGCATGAACAATAAGTGCGTGAATCCTTGCCATAATACTTGCGGATTGATGGCCACTTGCCGCGTTATCAATCATGCACCTTCGTGTACATGTCTGCCCGATTACACTGGTGATCCGATGACTGATTGTACTCCGAAAGGACGGGTTACTGAGAAACCAATCATTGATTCTTGCGATCCTTCACCATGTGGTCCAAACAGCAACTGCCGAACTCTTAATGGTCACGCGGTTTGCTCGTGTCAAACTGGTTTCGTTGGCACACCACCGACCTGTCGCCCGGAATGCACCGTCAGCTCCGAATGCTCGCAAAATAAAGCTTGTATCGAGAACAAATGCGCCGACCCTTGTCCTGGCGCTTGTGGTCAGAATACCAAATGCATGGTTTTGAATCATAACCCAATTTGTAGTTGTGCCAATGGCTATAGTGGCGATCCCTTCAAATTATGTTCTAAAATCGAACTCAATATTCCTGAATCGCGTGGCAATCCGTGCGAACCAAATCCTTGTGGACCAAACTCACAGTGCAGAGAAATAAATTCGCAACCCGCGTGCTCTTGTCTCTTAAATTTCGTTGGCAGGCCACCGAATTGTAGGCCGGAGTGTACGCAAAACTCCGAATGTCCTAAAACAGTAGCTTGCATTAATCAAAGATGTAAGAATCCATGTCCAGGAGCTTGTGGAGAGTTCGCAAGATGCGTAGTTCAAAATCATTCACCCATTTGCAGTTGTCCCGAAGGATATGTTGGAGATGCTGTAGTGCAGTGCACTATACCACTTACTACAAGTAAGTTACATAAAATATTTAACATTCAATTAAATTACAACTTGTTGATGATTTTGAACATTGTACTTCATTTTATATAAGAGTACTTTCTTTAGTTTCAAATCATTACATCATTTCATCGTTATTACGTAATTAACGACGTTCAAAAACTTAATAATGTATATTCTTAATGTACTAAAATGAAATACTGTGTCATAAAATAATAAATCATACGGTTAATTAAATGAATTTCATTTACCAATGAATAGCAACTGAAGAGCCACCAGCAAATCCTTGCATGCCGAATCCTTGCGGACCAAACGCACAATGTCGTGAAAGAAATGGCGCGGGCGCTTGCGCTTGTCTTCCTGATTTCTTTGGTGATCCTTACAACATTCAAAAAGGCTGCCGACGTGAATGTGAAGTTAATACGGACTGTCTACCTCATTTGTCTTGTACGGGTTTTAAATGTGTTGATCCTTGCCCGGGTACTTGTGGTGTCTTAGCATTATGTTCAGTACAAGGACACATCCCTGTTTGTACTTGTCCCAATGGTTACAATGGAGACCCTTATTATGCTTGCGAAACAAGCAAAGGTTAGAAAGAGTTATATTCACATGACTCGTGTTTATTTAATAAAATATTTAATAGAAGTACTTATTATACTATAAATATTTAATTTCTATACTATTATGATACTGTAAATCTAGTGAAATGTTAAAGAGCAATAGATAATTTAAAAATAGTAGTATTAATTACTTACAGAAATTTAAGAATGCACATATTTTTAGTTCCAGAACCACCTTCGGATCCATGCTCACAATCACCCTGTGGACCAAATAGTAAATGTCGTTCTGTTAATGGACAACCAGTTTGCACGTGTTTACCAAATTACATTGGCGAACCTCCGCAGTGTCGACCAGAGTGTCGCGTTAGTGGAGAATGTTCTCTTAATCTAGCCTGCATTAATAACAAATGTGCCGATCCTTGCCCCAACACTTGTGGTTTAAGAGCCCAATGTACAACAAAAAATCACAGCCCTATTTGTACTTGCCCACCAGGTTTCACTGGTAATCCATTTTCACAATGCGTTGAACAAGGTAATTATTACTGCTTCTATATTTACGAAATTTTTAAAATAAGTAAATTAATAAATAAATTAAAAAATACATAAATAAATAAAAAATAAGAATTTTGAAATTGTGAGCTAAAAACACAATTAATTTTAATATCTTTAATTACATTTTAGCCAGAGATGAAGTAACGACAGAACGACCACCATCCTGCACTCCGTCGCCATGCGGTGCTAATTCCTTGTGCCAGATTATATCGGGTAATCCAGCTTGTTCGTGTTTACCAAATTATATTGGTTTACCACCAGACTGTCGACCTGAATGTATTTTGAATTCTGAATGCAAGAGCGAGCAAGCTTGTGTTCAAAATAAATGCCAAGATCCATGTAGTGGATCTTGTGGTCTTTATGCTCAGTGCCATGTTTTAAATCATATTCCTGTATGTACCTGCATCGAAGGCTTTACAGGAGATCCGTTCACACAATGTTCCCCGGTACCAAACAGTAAGCCACAAGAACTTTTTTGTTATCATTACTGTGCCTAACTATTACTTAAAATATATAATTAATTACTAATTTTTTCTTACAATTTGTTACAATTTATTATCGAATTAAATCTCCTTAGTTTTCATTACGAAAACATGGTTATTTATATGATAACAAGTATTTAGAAAAAAAGTAATGGATATGCATTTATAGAAAATTAATCATTGTTATTAAATTTTGTATATAAATTGCATGGACAGGGCCTCCATCGCCGCCAAATCCTTGCAACCCATCGCCGTGCGGATCGAATGCAATCTGCAATAACGGAGACTGCGAATGTTTACCGGAGTACGTGGGTAATCCGTTCGAAGCTTGTAGACCTGAATGCATTCTTAGCTCGGAGTGCCCGCGCGACAAAATGTGCATTAAGAACAAATGTAAAAATCCATGTCCTGGAACTTGTGGCCAAAATGCCCAATGCGACATGATCAATCACATTCCGGTATGTTCGTGTCCAACCGGCTACATCGGAGATCCGTTTATTACCTGTCGCGTCCAGCCGTCAGGGCCCGTGCCATCGCCAGACCCTTGCAACCCCTCACCCTGTGGCCCGAACAGCGTCTGCAAGAATGTCGAAGGTCATGCTGTCTGTTCCTGTATTTCGGGATACATTGGCACACCGCCATCCTGTCGCCCAGAATGCGTCGTTAGTTCCGAGTGCTCTGCCACGAGATCCTGCGTAAACTACAAATGTACGGATCCTTGTCTTGGCTCCTGTGGCCTCAATGCCCGTTGCGAAGTCATCAATCATTCCCCGATTTGTAGCTGCTTACCAGGGCAAACTGGTGACCCGTTCAAGAGCTGCTTTGAAATTCCAGGTATTTATATAATTAATTTTATAAAATAGATTAAGTGAGCACATACTGAAATGTCCCTCGGATAAACCCCTTTATAATTTTCACTTTTGCTTCTCTATTCATTAATACCTTAATATAATATGCCACGAAACGTATATTGTTCATTAAACTTTATTCACCAATTTCTAGTGACAATCAAACCAAAAATAGAATCTCCATGCAACCCATCGCCTTGTGGAGCGAATTCCATTTGCCAAAATATCAATGGCAATCCAGTATGCTCGTGCCTTCAAAACTACATTGGAACTCCGCCAAATTGTCGACCAGAGTGCTTAATAAATCCTGACTGTCTCTCAAGTAAAGCCTGCATCAATGAAAAATGCCAAGATCCATGTTCCGGCTCGTGTGGCGAGAATGCTGAATGTACGGTAATAAATCACGCAGCGATCTGTACGTGCTCGCGAGGATATACCGGGAATCCATTCGTCCAGTGCATTCGATTGATGGAATCGAGGCCGAATCCTTGCGAGCCCTCGCCCTGCGGCTCCAATGCCGTATGTCAACGAAGAGATAACGCCGGAGCGTGTACTTGCATCGAAGATTACCATGGCAATCCGTATGAAGGATGTCAACCTGAATGCACACATAGCTCCGATTGTCAAACTAACAGAGCCTGCCTTAGAAATAAGTGTGTGGATCCTTGCCCTGGTATATGTGGGCCCAATGCTCAATGTTCCGTAGTTAATCATATTCCTACTTGTACATGCCAGACGGGATTTATTGGAGATCCATTTTCTGGCTGTGCATTTGAAGCAGGTAAATTTAAATATCATTAACACATAAATTATTTGTTTTATTTCACGTGATTATTCTAACTTCCATTAATTGATTGTTTGTTAAAATAAATTTTCATAAATTTCCTTTCTACGACACAACTGTAGATGAAAATTACAAAGCTATTTATTGCACTTTATGCTACATGATATTACATTTTAAAATAAAAAAATTCGACGTTTATATTTAATATAATTAAATTTTGATGAATAAAACATTGAGAAGAATTTTATGATTTGTAATTTAAATTAACTTTTATTTTTAAAAGCTTAATTTACTCTAAAGCATTATTTAATTGATTCAGTTACGGAGCCAAGTATGCGACCCGAACCATGTAATCCTTCGCCTTGCGGTCCGTACAGTATATGTCGCAAAATTAACGATCAGGCGGTTTGTACTTGTCAAGATGCATACTTTGGCTCGCCACCAAATTGCAAACCAGAATGTTTGGTTAACTCAGAGTGTCCGCAAAATTCAGCTTGTTATAAAAACAAATGCAACGACCCGTGCCCAGGGACATGCGGTATCGGAGCCCATTGCAGAGTCATAAATCATAATCCGCTTTGTAGCTGTCGAGCAGGAACAACTGGAGATCCGTTTTCAAGATGTTACGATGAAGAATGTAAGAATGATAATTTGTACATTACAAATCAGTTTTTATATACACACGCAGATTCTAAATTAATAACAAATTATCTATGCGTTTACAATTTTATGATTATTTTAGCTACGATAGTTCAACCAGCGCCAATAGATGATCCATGCATTTCAAAACCTTGTGGTCTATACGCCGATTGTCGAAAAGTTGAGAATCAAACAGCTTGTACGTGCAAGAAAAATTATATTGGATCGCCACCTAATTGCCGACCAGAATGTGTTGTAAATACCGATTGCGCTTCAAATCAAGCTTGCATATCGGAAAAGTGTAGAGATCCTTGTATAGGTTCGTGCGGACAAAATGCCGATTGTCACGTTCAAAATCACATTCCAACGTGTCTTTGTAGACAAGATTACACAGGAGATCCATTTACTTTATGTTCTCCCATTGAAAGTACGTTTATAGAGTACAATTTTTGTCACCGTTTTTAAAGCAATAAATTTAATTAATAAAATTGATGTTTCAGTTATGCCGATGCCACCAAAATCACAAATTTGTCAATGTGGAGCTAATGCTGAATGCGATAATACGATTTGCAAATGTTTGCCGAATTACTTTGGCGATCCATACACATCATGTCGACCAGAATGCACAATGAATTCTGAATGTTCCAGGACAAAATCGTGTATCAATCAACGTTGCAAAGATCCTTGTATAGGAACGTGTGGAAATAATGCAAAATGCAATGTTGTTAATCATATTCCCATGTGTAGCTGTCCACCAAATTTAACTGGTAATCCATTTTCTCATTGCAGACCAATTCAAAAAGGTAACCACCGCATTAATTTTGATCCATTAAGTTAATCTTAATTAAAATTTCATATTAAATTCATTTTTTAAAGAAAAAAAGCAATTTACATACATGCGCGCACGCACAATAGAATTCATAAAATATTTTTATTTTATTTTTATTTTATATAATTTATAATTGAACTCTTAACTCTATGGATTTGTTGCATTCTAAGAAAATACATCTTTAGTTTCAGTAACACAACCTTGTTTACCGTCACCTTGTGGACCAAACAGTATTTGCAAGGTTATTGAAAATCACGCAGTCTGTTCCTGTCAGCCAACATTTACTGGTAGCCCACCAGCTTGTAGGCCAGAATGTGTAGTTAGTTCAGAATGTCCATTGGTACAAGCTTGTTTAAATAATAAATGTCAAGATCCTTGTCCTGGATCTTGTGGCCAGAACGCCAAGTGTCAAGTTATAAATCACAATCCAATTTGTAATTGCTATGAAAGATATACGGGAGATCCATTCACAAGTTGCTATCTCGTTCTAAGTAAGTAATGTACTCCAAATTTGATAAGATAAATTTATAATATTTATACATAGAATATATTTTAAACACTGTGTAATGTATTTTTTAATAGCGTCGATTTTGTATCTTCTAGGGGTGGTTCGTATTTGAATCTTTCAGTCACTTTAACAAATACATTTATATCTTAATTTTTGGACTATAAAATTGTAAATAACCATTTCAATTAATAGAAGTAAATTAAATTTTTCAATTGATTAATTGATTAATGTTGTACAGTTTATATAATTGTGTCTAAAATTACTGAAATATTTTTAATAGATCGTACTAATTATTAATCAAAAATACAATCAAACAGTTATTATATTAAAAGTGAAAATTAAAAGTGTTGAAATTGTAAAATATTTCATTTCATTTACATAATATCTACATATTAAACTTCTGTTTCAACTTCACAAAATCATTCGATTAAACACCTCAAAATGAAATACTTAAATCACTTATCATATTGAAAGTATCAATATTAAATGGAGATATTACTTTTAGTTGAATCGCCAAAAGCTGAAAATCCATGTGTGCCAACGCCCTGTGGTCCTAACGCCGAATGCCAGATACGCGGTGAAAATTTTGCTTGTTCCTGCGTGCAAAATTATATCGGTGTACCGCCCAATTGTCGACCCGAGTGTACCATCAATCCCGAGTGTCCGCCGCATCTCGCTTGTATGCAACAACGTTGCCGTAATCCATGCGACGGTATTTGTGGTATTAATGCTCAGTGTAGTGTAGTCAATCACAATGCGGTGTGCTCGTGCAACGATAATCACATAGGAGATCCATTCTCTCTGTGTCAACCGGACAACAAGGGTAAGTACTCCGCTCCAGAACACTCATTACGTTATTTGTTCACCTTGTATTTTCTATAATTTCAATTTGCATCTTCTATTTCTATTTGCCTTTCTGTTTGCATGCTTTTTCGTGGGGCAGGTAAGTACCAAATATAAACTGTCTATTACTTTTGCTATACTTTTTATTTATCAGCGAGTAGTGTATATAATACGTTTATTATTTCTATTTATTGGTGAAACGAAACTCTGCGGTTGCGCTGTGCGAATTCTGTTGTCTGCTTAAATTATCAGCAGTAAGATAGAAGTAAGATAGAAGCTGTCTTAGGTTGCGTGCAACTATTGTCATTTTACCCTTCGCTCCCTTGACATGGATTTACAGTAAGATAACGATTACTTATCATCGATATATTATTAATTTTTTACCACTATATTATACTACCTTGTGATATGCTTTACATTAATGCCAAATATGTTTGTAACATATTTCTGTATTTGTGTGACAATTATTTTATGAAATACTATATTTCTTAATCATTCCCAATATATTATGTTAATTATTATTCATTTGTCATTTTGATATTAAGGACTTTTATTAAATGAGATATTTATAATTAGAAATCATAATTTAAATATCGTATTATTTAAATAAATAGCGATTGAAACAATTTTGTATAGATACCAATAACTACAAGAAACAAATTTTTTCCTAAAACATGTATAATATATAATACGCGCTTTATTACATTAAAGCAAATAATACAATCTTATATTTCTGTGCGCATTTTTGTGCGATTAAGAATAATTTCTAGAATTTTATTAATTTAATCAGTCAATGTAGTCATTGATACTTTTAAAGTAATATAAATTCCAAATTCTATTTATACCTTCAAAGGAAAAACGTGTCCATTGATTTAACCTATTTATTATACTATATTCAAATTATTGTATAAATAATAGTTATCCCATTTTTCAAAACGACTCGTGTTTAAAAACGCTTCTCAGAATAAAAATATAGAATTACAAATAACTATTATTATTATTATATAAAGTAGAATGTTAAAAACAGAATATGTTGTTCATATTTCTGATTTATGATAGTAACCTGACATATAGCTTTTGTGATCACGCAGGCTCGTGTAAATGCAAGACCAATTACATTGATGAACCATATACGAGTTGTTATGCACTAGAGATTCGATTATCTATAATTCTCTTCTATTTAATGTGTGGAGACTCAGTGTCTGCGATCTAAATGCAAGATGTTGTTCTTCCAAGAGCATGCCTACGTATATGTGCTTTCCCGGATATAATGTTGACACTTTTGCGATTATACACGCTCCTTTCCAAATGTAATCTCATGAACATGCCTGCATTTCATATACTTACTCTACTTTTCTTTTCTAATACTTCCAAAGTTCGTTGATTAAATAATAAGACAGCGTTAAGTGCTTATTGTTCAAATTTGATCTCATAATAAAATTATTTTCAGTATTTTCATTTCATATACAATAGTTGAAATATTAAAAATATTTGTTTATACGGTGAGTCCAAACGCATAGAAAAAACCTCAAAATTCTTGCCTAGGGTGACACTGTTAAGAAAGGACGTTCTTTTCAACTCGGTTACATAAATCTAAAATGCGTTCATACATTTAATTTCGTTTAATTCGAAATACAAGATCACAGTCTAACGCGTAACTGTAATCTAGAACTTATAAGAGATTTTTCCAGCAAATATTTTACCAACACACGTAAGAGTAATGAATTTTTCTCCACCTCTCTTTAATTCAGTAATATTTCGATTAATTTTTACACGATCATATAGGAATAAAATAATTTAGTTCCCATTGATTATTGATAACTGTAAAAGTAATATTATCTATCAAAGATAGATATATTATAATTTAAAGATAAATATAATTTATGAAAGAAATAACACATTTAACTTAGTAATATATATAATGGGAATAAAAAATAAAAAATATAATTCTATATCATGTCGCACCCTTGATAATTCATAGTTTTTGGGTTGAGCATATTTTCGAAATATGTATTTTTGTCTGAATTATTAAACATAGAATTTTTCAAATTAGTAGCAATAATAATCGTTAATTAAAACCGATAAATATTAATTAATTAATATATTAAACATAAATAAAATTAAATAAATATTAAACATAATAAAATTCGACTTTTAAATTATTAAAATTATTTGTAAAAATACGAATTAATTTTGAAAAGCATTTAATTGGAATTGAACATAAGCAACTACAATATTACTAACTTCACAATGCATTATTATGCATTATTGTAAGTACACGGCACATGCAAATACTATAAAAAGTTAATTCAATGGAAAATCTTAGCACATCTTGTAACTCATACTCAAAGTGCAAGTGCAATAATAATGAAGCGTTAGCTTCCTATTGTTTGTCTCATAACTTCAGAGGCTCACAATAATGTCATTTAGAATGCTGAATGAATCCAAATGATTCCATTCGTGTTTCCCGCAATAACCACAGCTCCTACGACCGTTATAAAAGAAAATCTTGCAACTTTTTAAACTTTATCTGGTACATAATTACGTGCCTATGTATACTTATTCTCCAATATTTCTGGACTATTGATTTATTAGCTATTATTAAGAAAATCAATTAAGACCAATAATTTAAAAAATATATAATTTACATGCTTTAATGTGAGAGATATTAGACGTGGTATGATTTTAAAAAGTTTATTTACAATGTGATAAATAAAGATTATATTCTGGTAGAACAAAAATATCAGTCTTTGTAATAATAAATAAATTTTCATAATCAGATAATTCATTTCAGTAACCAAAATGCGCTTAATTTTTTAAAATGTATTTTAATAATAATTAAATAATTAGTCTTTAACAAAAATTACCAATATAATAAATTTATACTAGCTACTTTGCAATATTTAAAAAAAGGCATGTTTTTCAATTAATTGTTATATGAATTCTAATTGAAGATCAATTCAAATTTAAATCTTGCTGATAAAATACTAAATGTTGCCGAGTTATATATTCATATAATTATGAATGTTATAACGATCTTTATTATAATACGTATTTTAAATTCAGGTTGTATATTGAATAAAACTCGTAGAAAATTAATATAAAGTTGTAATTGTTTGCTTAATTGCTTAATTAACTGTATGCAGTTCATTATCATTTAAATTAAATATGTCGATAATGTCGTTAAAACCTTTTGCCTCCTATAACATTAATTACTATATGTTTAATTACTGTATGTTTGTAGAAGCATTATTGATAAAATATAGTATATATAATATTATATTGTGATGCTGGAAATAATTTACTTTGCAATTATACTTTCTCATTAATTGGAAAATTAAAAAATTCATTATTATACATTCGTCTGACAAATACTGATAATATACATTATCTTTCTATTTTATGTAAGTTTAGTAATACATAAACTTTGTGGAAAAATTAATAATATAAGGTTTTAAAACGTATTCGAATTTGAAATTGTACTATTATAAAGTACTATTGATGCATTCATATCATATCATTCTATGACAGTGATTCATGAGAAATATATATAATATATTAAAAATTATATAGTAATAATATATAAAAAAGATCATATTAACATTGAATGATTGTTTAATAATAAAACATAAAAAACTTTACTTTTACATTACGCTTAAAGATTAAAATAAGATATATAAATTGTACATATATATAATATAAAATAATATAAATAATTGATAATTAAAAATTGATAATAATAAATTATTAATAATTAATAATTTATTATAAATTTTATGAAACAGATGACCGTGTTAATTCTTTAACAATGTTTTCAATGTACAATATATTCCAATGTTTGACCACAAAAATAGAATATTTTTTTACAAA
The DNA here is from genome assembly GCF_000503995.2 of Ceratosolen solmsi marchali. NCBI lineage: Eukaryota > Metazoa > Arthropoda > Insecta > Hymenoptera > Agaonidae > Ceratosolen > Ceratosolen solmsi. The sequence goes on from NW_011948417.1 coordinate 9,328,252, forward strand.
TTTACAAAATCGTTACTTAAAAAAAAAAATTACCAAACAAGTTTATAATATCAACAGCATTTAAATAACATTTATTGTAAACTGTGTGTTGAAGTTATCATCATTATCATTATCTACAATTTATCATTTATAGTTATCACTAAAATAATATAATGGTAAATAAAAGATTTTCTATAAAATATTTTAACTTTTAAATTTTACATTACATTATGAATGTATATTAATTTAATATCACAAAAAAATATCATTATATCATAGTTTATAAATATATTATAATTTATAAATATTTAAATTAAATATATTTTTTCATGTAATAAAATGAATGAATTAAATTTGTTTATTAAATCAATGTTTAAAAAGTAATAATTTTTAAAACGATTTATTAAAAATAAGTTTAGATTTTATGAATTACTGATAATGTTTTTATCAAATTTTTGGATTATCAATAGCAATACGGTTATACATTTGTAAGATATTTATCAGATCTGAAAATCAATTTAATTGCAAATTCTTATACTTATCCTATGTTTAAATATGCTTATAACATATGCTTATAAATAGTTTTTTTTATAATTACGTATTTCTTATGATGTAAAAACGTATACTATGCATAAAATCTATAAGCCTTACGTTTAATTGATTACTTAAATAAATGAATAATTTATTTATACTTTTTGAATGTTTGAATAGGAATTAATATAATAAAATACATAGTGAATTTCTCCAGTAAACAATTGTTTACTTGTAAAATTCTCTATATACTATAGAGATATATTATATCTCAACATATAAATATTTATTTTATATGTATTATATACAAAACTTTTCATTCTTGATTTTTATATAAAATAAAAAGCAAATATAATTCACAGGTTCGAATTTATTCAGTAATGTTGAAATCGTATACATTTTTAATTTTTTTCGTTAAAGAGAAAAAAAAACCTTGTGGAGTTAATGCAATATGTAAAGAATAAAATAATACAGATTTTCGTACATGCTTACCTGATTATTTTAGAAATCCTTATGAAGTATTTTAGCTATTATGTATTATAAACTGTATTTAAAGAATATTAAAAAATTTTAAATATTAATTTTAATAATATACATTAAAGTATTAAGATATGCTTTAAAATATTTAATGAATCAATATAATAAAGAAAATGCCCAATTATACATTTGATTATATATATTTATTGAAAATAAATAATATAAAATTTTTTTAATAACATTTGTATATATATGTATACATACGTATGATAGAGAGATAAGTAAGTGAATACATAAGTGATAAATATGTCATCATTATATTCAAACATTCATTGCTTGATTTCTAAGTAGCTTTGTAACATGTAGCTTTGAAAGCACATAATCTCGACATAGTAACAATATTAATCAAATATCATTTAACCAATAAATTTGAAAAGTATGTTATTATATGGTAGGTTTAGAGAAAAAGAATATTACACATAACTCTACTGGACATATTTAAAATACATTATTTGAAATTAATTGACACAATAATCTAATATATTTTACATCCAATAATAACACATAAAACTAATTCTGGCAAGTATTTATATAAAAATTATAATATCCATTAATTTACGTAATAGATAATACTCAAATATTTCCATTATAAAACAAAAAAACATGCTTTTATAATAATCAATATTATAATATAAAATTATTATTAAAATATAAAATTATAGTCTGACAATTTATTAATTTCTCAATAATCAAGTCTGTGATTCAAAATTACTTATGAACATTTTGAAAATACATTTTAATTTAATAATTCATGTATTTTTAATTGAAAAGCAAATAAATATTTAGAAATAAATATATTACCCATTTCAGTTTATTGCAAATTTTATAAATAGTATTAATTTTTGGAAATCGTAGATATTTGTTAAATTTTTATATCTTAATGTTATAATTATTATAATTAATAAAATAGTTCCATTACATCATAATAATCCATGTATATATCGTCGACATATGATCCGAATTGTAAATGGCGAAATGTTAACGAATAAGCTTATGTTCTTGTATAAATGGATATTTGGATGTAGCTCATCGCATGGATAAGAATAAATTGTTAGTTCAGATTATCTATACAATCAAGCCTACAATAATATAAAATTAGTTAATCGTTGTACTGGTGTTTATAGAAATAAAATAATTTAGATATTAAATTAATCATCTTTATATAATATAATATATAATATATATATATATATATATATATATATATTATATTATAATCATATTAATAATCTAATTATAATAATATATATATAAATCATAGTCCAATTTCGTAGTTGTTAACAACAAATTACTGAGAATACACTTCCTGTATGCTTATTATCCCAAAGCATAATTATTTAATTTCAAGTATACAAAATACCTTCTAAAAATATGTATTTTCAATTTTAAAATATTGACACCTCCAATAATAATTATCCAATAATAATAACCCATGTTCTCGCGGACTAAATCTTCCATATCGTGTTTTAATAATATGCAATCTTGTTATTGACCGCGTGAATCCTTAAGCTACCAATCATACTATTAGACAAAATATACAAGTAATTTAGAATATTTAAATAATTTAGCATTTATAATTAATGAATACTAAGATTTATATATTATTTTCTGCACTTCGAGTGTAAAAAGTTATATCGTTATCTACACATCAAATTCTATTTGTCCTCCCGGATACACCGGTAATCGATTTAAATTCTGCTTATGATGAAGTATAGATAAAAATATTATTATAATATAGAAAAAATTAATAATTAACAATAAAGTTTATATCATAACCCACGTACTTATCTTACTATTATATATACACACTAGTTCAAGATAAACCGTCAAATAAAGAACGCAAAGTAGAACAAAATATTATTTCATGTACTCGCACATTACACTTTATTAAACATATTAGTAATCCCTATAAAGTATGTGTGTCGAATATACTATTGTACTATAAAACAAATTGTCCATAAAATTGAAGTTGTATTGGACAGAAATGTAAAGATTCACGCCCCGAAACTGTTGCGTACAAAATTATTCTCCAATTTAACAAATATAACAAATCCTTTCAGACATTATTGATCAATGCTACAAAATTAGCATACATTAAACACAATTAACTTTAATTTGGTTTATTCATATTTTAATCAAATATCTTCAAAATTATTCAATAAAAATATTATAATATTCTTGCTACTTTAATAGCAAAAGCTTCGAGCGACATTAAACAAATATGGTCCTTACTCACAATGTCAACAAAATTAATGACCAAAGTGTATTTTCATATTTGCCAGCATGTACTATCTACTACAAGAACCATATAATCCAGAATGTATTACTAATTCCAAATATGTCTCAAATCGTGCATATATAAACTGAAAATACATTGATCCTTATATTAAACAGTTGTGCTGAGCAAACATTCTGTAAAGTTCTATATTACAATCCTGTTTGATATTGTAAAGCAGAACTCACTAATGGTCCGTTCTTGCATTGCTGCTTTTCAAAATCAAAATCATAATTATTTTCTCGTTAAACTATTGAGTCCCATCAATCTATCTACGAATAAAACTGTACCATATTTTTCAAAATGTATTAATTAACTCATATCTTTATCACTTATACGTGTTTATGTATTTGTTTAATTAATTTATTTGTGTATGTCTGCCTGTGGCTGCGCGCGCGCGCGCGTGCGTGTGTATGCGTGCGTGTGCGTGCGTGCGTGGATGAGTGACAATTTAAAATATTATGATAATTTAACATTCTTATATCAAAAAATTAACACCGTTATTGTCAATTATTTCATTTTAATATTTTATTTTAATATATCATTTTAATAATTAATTCATTGTTTATTACTCTAGTGTTTATTATATTAACAATTTCAAGTTCAATTAGTTTAATTTCAAAATTTGTTTTGATTTATTTTTTAATTATTTTTTATTATTTATTTATCAAAACTATGAATTTAAAGATATGGATAATTTTTTTTTTTTTCAAAAATATAAAATAACTTATATTTATAGAATATTTTTTGCGTATAAATAAGTGCAATGAAACAGAAGAATTTAAATAATAGAACACCAAATTTAATAATCTTATTTATATTTTAACCTATCTAATTAAATTTAATAATTATAAATTTATTGTTATAATTTTAAGAATTAAATAAACTTTATTTCAATTAAATTGCACAAAGTTGAAAAAGTTCATACTCAATGTATCAATTTAAATTGTCTTATATATATAAAAAGAATTTTACTTTCATTTCATATATAATATGCAGTATTCATCATATTTACAATTACTTCTTTGAATAATAATAATAATTTATGATTATAAATAAATTATTTGCTCCGTGCATTAAATTAAATTAAAAATATATTAAATTAGGCTAATATACTTTATAAATCTAAATATATTCTTAATACATATTGTCTAAAACGTAAATCATATATATAAAATCAAGGTACAGATCCATATCCTAATCCTTGTGGACAATACATATTACCTAATACATGTCCTAAGAAGTTACATAGTACAACACATTGTTATGTTATCTATCATTAAACTATTACAAGCAGTTAATCATAAGGTCACATTCTTATGTATGTATTCGGAATTTTATTAAAAACTTTCTCTCTTTTTTTAATATAAAAATGAGGCAAATTTTATATGCCGGAAAATAAAGGGCAATGCTATTTGCAGTTATTTTTCAAATTTCTTTGGTAGTCCACCGCATTGAAATAAGAATGCACTTTAAATCGCTATTGTTCAATAAACAATGCATGTATCAATAAAAAGTATAGATCCTTGCCTCGGAACATGTCGAATCCATTCACTTGGCAAGTAATCAATCATAACCCTGTTTACTGATGCCCTTAAAAGTACACCGGAAATTCCTTCATTTGAAAATCCTTACGATACATACGTGATCGTAAATTAATTTTTATGGAAAATATGTATAAATATGAAATAAGTAGTCTTATTTTTAAACAAAAATTATAAATAATAAAAGTATCTACCTATAAATAATATGTGTATATATATATATATATATATAATAATTAAATTAGCACATAATGTGCTATTAGTAAATCCATGTCAACCCTCCTGTTACGGATTTTATGCCGTTTTTTAAAATCAAAAGTGATTTAGCCGCGTTCTTTTAGCAATCTGGCTACTTAGGATTATCGCTAAACTGTAGATCTAAATGTATTAGTAATTCTCAATGTCTTTATAGTTAGCCGCGCATTGATAAACAATGCATAAACCCATTTTTAGTTTCACGTAGAGCGAATTCGAGATGTAATGTTGTTAGTCATAATGCAGTTAGCATCTGTCATTATTTACATAATGGAAATCCATTTACACAATGTTATCCAATACAATGTAAAATTATAAAAGATATCAAGTAATAGAATAATAAAGGCAAAATTTTTTTAAATTTCTTACTAAACAAAAAAGAATAAGGAAAAGAATTTGATTCGAGTAAAATTTATATTTAACATTCATGTTTAAATATATAATTATGTGAATTATAATTCACATAAATGTATCATGTTTTGAAATGATTAAATTAATCTAGTGCCAATCGCGATGTGTGTATAAATTTTTCATTTATATAATACAGTTGTTACTTATGAGCGAATAAAAAATAGTAATTGTACTATTGTATTTATTAATTATTTTCATAAGATGCGGATGTCTTGTCCTAATACTTATACCTTTAAAATGTTTTAGCTGACCCCCCAACCCAAGAATTGATCAGACCATGTAATCCCTCGCCTTGCGGCGTTAATGCCGAATGTAAAGAACAAAACGGCGTTGGATCTTGTACATGTTTACCCAACTACTTTGGAAACCCATACGAAGGCTGTAGGCCAGAATGCCTTCATAATTCTGACTGTCCATCTTACTTAAGCTGCATTCAGAAAAAGTGCAGAGATCCTTGCTCTGGCGCTTGTGGCCAAAATGCTGATTGTACCGCTATTAATCATTTGCCCTCTTGTACATGTCGCACAGGATATAGTGGAAATCCATTCAATTATTGTACGATTAATATGCAACCTAGTAAGTTTAAAAGACAATATTGCTATATAAAAATCACTTAAAACGTTCGGCGAAAGTTTCTTTTCAAAATTACTATATAAAATAATGTATGTACAAAATACATTTATAAATGACAGTAGTAAAACATCAATTTGTTAATTGAAGCCTTTGTGAAACACGCACGGGTTCTTTCACAATAGCATGGTATTCTAACTTTATCATTAAATATAAATTTCACAATACATAATAAATTTAGCGTATTGTTTTAATCAATTTTAATTTATATTTAATGCGCAGTAGTTTCATTTTGATGAATATTTAACTCTTAATAATGCGTGCCTTTAATACAAAGACCAATTCTTCATTCGAGAATTAATATTGACAATAGATTAGTTTTTAATCTGCATGAAATTTTCAAAATTTTTGAATGAAGATATTTATTCACCAGCTGTAAATGAGAACCTGTGTTCTCCATCACCTTGCGGGCCAAATAGTCAATGTCGAGAAATAAACGAGCAAGCCGTGTGCTCTTGCTTGCCATCTTATGTAGGTAGTCCGCCTGGATGTAGACCCGAATGTATCGCCAGTACCGAATGTCCATCGAATTTAGCTTGCGAAAATCAAAAATGTGTCGACCCATGCCCAAGCCCATGTGGAATTGATACTAATTGCAATGTTGTTAATCATAGTCCATATTGTACTTGTAAATCAGGCTACACTGGAAACCCATTTAGTAAATGCACACCAATCCCACGTAAGACTCTTCATCCCCGTTATGTGCCAAATATAAAAGATGATAATCGCGTAATCACGTTATTTCCATAAATACTTTTTAGCGCCTCAAGCAATTATGCCAAGCTCACCCGACCCGTGTGTCCCATCACCCTGTGGCGGCTATTCTCAATGTCGAAATATCAACGGAATAGCAGCGTGCTCGTGCGTTGATAACTATATTGGACAACCACCCAATTGCAGACCCGAGTGCTCCATAAACTCCGAGTGCTCTAGTGATAAAGCTTGCATTAATCATAAATGTATCGACCCATGTCCAGGCTCTTGTGGGGCTGTTGCTCTCTGTTCCATAGTCAATCACATACCAGTGTGCGCGTGCCCACAAGGGTACACTGGTGATCCATTTACGCAATGCAATCTGCAACCACCTATTAGTAAGCATAAATATTTTAATTTTTTTTTTTTTTTTTTTTTTTTTTTTTTTTTTTTTTTTTTATTTTTTGGAAGAGAGCCGACCTCCTTCCAGCCACTCTCATATTAATATAACATTTCGTTGAAACTTAAACAGACTGTATAATGTATAAGACATATAGCGCGCGTGTATATACGTTTATATAATACATTTATTATTTCAGTCTACGATCTTACTTCTACGATGGATAAATGTAATCCATCACCCTGTGGTGCAAATGCTCGTTGCTCTGATGGAATTTGCACTTGTTTGCCAGAATATAAAGGGGACCCATATGCGGCGTGTCGTCCCGAATGTATCTTAAATACCGATTGCTCTCGTGATCGCGCTTGTTTACAGAGAAAATGCCAAAACCCATGTCCCGGAGCATGCGCATCGAATGCCCTTTGCACGATTATTAATCACGTACCCATGTGTAGCTGTCCAACAGATATGACTGGCAATGCATTTTCTCAATGCATCCCCATACCAAGTACTAATCTTGTCAATATGAAATCGCATGCACGTTAACTTAATTGATAAGATAATCTAATTTTAAAATCCCTTATCACAGCTCAAGTTGCAATAAACCCATGCAGCCCATCACCCTGTGGTCCAAACAGTGAATGTCGCGCAATAAACGGTCAGGGAGTGTGTTCTTGTATTAGAGGTTATTTAGGAAGTCCCCCGACCTGCAGACCCGAATGCGTAGTTAGCACTGATTGCCTTCAGAATCAAGCATGTAGTAATCAAAAATGCATAGATCCCTGTCCTGGAAGTTGTGGAGTTGCTGCGATCTGTGAAGTTGTAAATCATAATCCAATTTGCAGCTGTTCTATACGATTTACAGGCAACCCATTTGTTTACTGCAGCATAATGCGTAAGCCCTGTTCTCACTACCTTTAACGTACAGACTTACCTTAAAAACTTAAGTAATAATTTACTTTATATAAATTTAATATATAAAATATTGCGATTAAAAATTGCAATAATAATCTTTAGAATTATTGAACCCGGTGATAATTTTATTTCACTCGATAATTAAAAACATTGTTTACTTATAATTATTATATTGTATACAAGCCGTTTCGACAATTATTGAAATTCAATCATTTTCATAATTTCAATATCATCAAACGTTATAAAAAATTTTTTTAGTGCCTGATGAACCTCAGATTTCTAAAAATACTTGTCAACCATCACCTTGTGGCCCGAATGCAGAATGCCATATTGTTAATGATTCTCCTTCTTGCTCGTGTTTACCCGAATTTATCGGTATTCCACCAAACTGTAAACCAGAGTGCATTAGTAACGGTGAATGCTCTAGTCATTTAGCTTGTATTAATAAAAAATGTAAAGATCCTTGTATAGGCTCTTGTGGTAGTAATACAGACTGCTTTGTTGTCAGTCATACCCCAATGTGTACGTGTATTCAATTCTATAGCGGCGACCCGTTTACTCAATGCAATCCTATACCTAGTGGTAAGTAGAAAAAAATTTTTTAAATTAACTTCTGTAGTAAACCAAATATTATAATTCAGTTGTAGCGCCACCCAGTATAATTACAAATCCTTGTGAACCTAATCCTTGCGGTTCAAATGCAATTTGCAAAGAACAAAATGGAGCAGGTTCCTGCTCTTGTATACAAAATTATTTTGGTAATCCTTATGAAGGTTGTCGTCCAGAGTGTATAACGAATTCGGATTGTTTATCGAATTTAGCATGCATTAATATGCAATGCAAAGATCCATGTCCCGGCACTTGTGGAAGAAATGCTATGTGTCAAGTTATAAATCATAACCCAGTGTGCTCTTGTAACAATGATTACACTGGTGATCCTTTCAGATATTGCAGTATTATCGAAAAAGGTATATCTTATACCTGACACATATACAAACTTTTTGTTAGTGTTTTTTTTTTTTTATTACAATATTATTTCCTTAGATTTAACCATACCAACTAATCCTTGCAATCAATCTCCGTGTGGACCTAACAGCCAATGTCGCATTAATAACGAACAAGCCGTTTGTACATGTTTATCTGATTACATTGGTACACCTCCAAATTGTAGACCAGAGTGTAGTGTTAGTTCCGAGTGTCCTGCAAATAAAGCCTGCTTTAACAGAAAGTGTGCAAACCCTTGTTCGGGAACATGTGGATTAAATTCGAGATGTGAAACGATTAATCACAGTCCTATTTGTTCTTGTCCGATTACTTATACGGGTGATCCATTTACACTTTGCTACGAAATATCAAGTAAGTACAATTATATAAAATAATATCATTGTTTATCAATAAATTATTGAAGATTGTAAATTATATAAAGTTTATAATATGGATAATTAAGAATAATATGATAGTAAGATGATAAAATAAGCTTAATTGAATAGAATTGCAATATATATATTTTGTAAATAAACATATTTAAATTTTAATTTTAATTTAAACAAACATTATTATTATATTAATATAAATATCGTAACAGATATATTACAAAAATGAGCAAATAAATTATAAATAAATAAATATATATTAAAAAGAATTAATCTCTATTTATTTAGAGAAATATAAATTAATGTTTCTATTAAAGATTTAGTCATTGTTTTATTACTAATATTGACAGCTTTGAGTAATAAATATAACTGTTTAGTTGTTTTATTACTAATATTGACAGCTTTGAGTAATAAATATAACAATATAAAATAAAGCAAATTATTTTTATAATGAAATTGGAAAAAGTAACAGATATAATAACACAAAATCAAATATACTTCAATTGATTTAAAAAAGATTTTATACATAAAATAGAAGGTATTATTTATTAATATTATTTGTAATATCGAACGTTTTAAGCATTGAAACTTTAATGAACAAAATATGAGTACTTCATATATTCTCAATAGAACGAACAATTTAATTAAAAAATGTTTATAATTTCTAATCCATATTTGAATACTTAATTTATAATTAATTTTTCAAATTATTCAATCAACGATCTGTGCCATATTTCGTTATTACTTTAAGATAAATATGTTCATTCCCAGAACAATTAGATACAGCGATACTGAACCCATGTATCCCATCGCCTTGTGGACCAAACTCAGAATGCCGTATAATAAATGATCAGGCATCGTGTGCTTGTTTAAACAATTTTAAAGGATCGCCACCCAATTGCCGACCAGAATGCTCAATACATCCTGACTGTCCGAGTAACCAAGCATGCATACAAAGCAAATGTCTCGATCCTTGCTTAGGATCTTGTGGAATTAATGCACAATGCAATGTACTTAACCACGTGCCAATATGCAATTGTCCTAATGGATATACTGGAGATGCATTTTCACAGTGCTATTTGAAGCCTCTTGATATGCGTAAGACACTCTTTTCTTATACAAAACACGTATACAAAACAACAAATACAAAAACAAATTAAATTAAAAAAATAATTTATATTCATAATATAAAATGTATCTACAATTTCACTTAATTAATTGTATTTATATAAAATATTTAATACATAATATAGTGCATCAATAAATTTTTACTTATTTCTGCATACTATTATTACGATTAAAGGATGATATTGTTGGTACGAAATATAAGATATGTACGCCAAGTGCATTTAAATTAAATTTTAAATTCCTGAAATAACATATCATTAAATAATTCAGTAATCATTTTTATTTATTTTGAAGAAATTTGTTTTATATTAATTAATTCGTGTTTTGTTTTGCAATTAGTTTTTAAATTTCAAAGCAACGAATTCAGATATAAAAATCGACTTTTTACACCAATACAGAGAGAATTGTTATTAAGACTTATTATATATTTTTAGCTCCAATAATGAAACCAAATGATCCCTGTTTAAATTGCGGCTCAAATACAATGTGTATAAGAAATGCATGTGTTTGTTTACCTGATTATCATGGTGATCCATACATTGGTTGTCGTCCGGAATGCGTTATGAACACGGACTGTCAACGAAATCAGGCTTGTATTAGACAAAAATGTACAGATCCGTGCATTAACACTTGTGGAAAAAATGCACAATGTGCGGTTGTAAATCACATTCCAACTTGTACCTGTCTTGCTGGTATGATCGGCAATGCATTTATTGAATGCAATCCACAACGAGGTAACTTTAAAACTCTTTAATGATGATTAATTTCCGAGTTATTTAATCGTGATTGGAATATCGAATTTATTAAAATATATTGAAAACATTATGTATTTTTTAGCTCCTGTTGTAATAGAAAATCCTTGTAGTGAATCACCATGTGGTTCTAACAGTCACTGTCGTAATACAAATGGCCTGGCTGTATGTTCTTGTATCCCTGGATTTTTGGGTTCTCCGCCAAATTGTAGATCGGAATGTACCTTAAGTTCGGACTGCTTACTTAATCAAGCTTGCAACAATCAAAAATGTATTGATCCTTGTGCAGGAAGCTGTGGCATTAATGCTTTGTGCCATGTTGTAAATCATAATCCAATTTGTAGCTGCATGAACAGCTTAACGGGCGACCCATTTACCTTGTGTGCGCCGATAAGTAAGTATAAAAATATTTAAAAACAATGAATAATCAATTAATGTTATTTAATTTAATTCTTTTGCAGTTGTCCAAATGCAATCACCGACAAATCCTTGTGCATCATCACCTTGTGGTCCAAATGCTGAATGTCAACTTACTAATAGTTCTTTCACGTGTGCATGTTTGCCTGAATTCAAGGGCTCCCCACCAAATTGCAGACCAGATTGTAACAATAATATCGATTGTCCAAATCAATTGGCTTGTATAAATAAAAAATGCCGAGATCCTTGTCCGGGTTCTTGTGGTTCACTTGCTGAATGTCGCGTAGTAAGTCACACGCCAATATGCGTCTGTCCCTCAGGATACACTGGAGATCCATTTACATCATGCAATATTAAACAAAGTAAATTATTTCACTAATTAACATTATATAATTATTTTTAATTTTTTTTTATTATAAATATGTAGTAGGCTACTCTTCTGGATTACATTTTGTTTAACGTATATTCAATTTAAAAGCAATAATTATTGAAACTAACAATTTTAAATATTCCTTGACTTATTACAAAACTTAACTTATTTAAAAAAGAAAAGAAAAAAAGGATAAATAATATTTACAAGTATAAAAAGAATTTATTTATAATGTTAATAATAAAGTTGCCTGTAAATAATTTTAAAGAGAAAAAATCACACATAACATTTTTATTTTATATGATTTTTTCAGTGAATCCAGTCATACCAAATTATACCCCATGCATACCATCCCCTTGTGGTTCAAATGCTGTTTGCCGTGAACAAAATGGGGTAGGAGCTTGTACATGCTTAACAGATTATATTGGTAATCCATATGAAGGATGCAGACCAGAATGCATTATAAATTCAGATTGCCCGTCTAATAAAGCATGTATTGGATCAAAGTGTCAGGATCCTTGCCTCGGTGCGTGTGGTCATAATACATTATGCCACATAATAAATCACTTACCAATTTGCACTTGTCAAACCAGCTTCACTGGTAATCCATTCCGTTATTGCTATCCTCAAAAAGAACGTAAGTTATCATCAGACATCATCTTTTATAAAATATATGAAAAAAGTAAAATCCTAATGTTAAAATTTTAATATCGTATATTATAATAGATAAACCAGCCATCCTATCACGGCCATGTAGTTCATCCCCGTGTGGTCCAAACAGTCAATGTCGCGAATCTAATGATCGAGCTATTTGTACGTGTTCTCCCATGTTCAGTGGTTCTCCTCCATTCTGCAGACCTGAATGTACAGTTAGCTCCGAATGTTCAACCAATATGGCATGCATCAAAAATAAATGTTCAAATCCTTGTCCAAATGCGTGTGGCATAGCTGCTAAATGTGACGTTATAAATCATAGTCCAATTTGCAGTTGTCTTAATGACTTTACTGGAGATCCATTTATGAAATGTTATGAATTTCCTCGTAAGTAAAAAAAATAATATTTAATATAAGAAAATCTTAATTTTTTTTTTCATAGATTAATTAATTATAATTTTTTAATGCTTAATTGTCTGAATTATTATTATTAATTTTAATCAAATATTTAGGCCCTCAATTTCCACTGGCAATGGCAACTGATCCATGCATTCCCTCACCATGTGGCACATTTGCTACCTGTCGAAATTTTGGAGGTGTACCAGTTTGCAGTTGCGCTAATGAATATATTGGCACTCCGCCTAATTGCAGGCCAAAATGTAGTATTCATTCTGAATGCATCAGTAGTTTGGCTTGTATAAAAGAAAAATGTAAAGACCCTTGCCCTGGATCATGTGGATTTGCATCAATATGCACGGTTATTAATCACATACCAGTTTGCACATGTCCAGAAGGCTTTACTGGAGATGCTTTCACAAGCTGTTCTCCTCAACATCCACAATGTAAATCTTCGTTTATTATTTTTTTACACTAATCATATAGTGCGCATTAGCGTGTAAGTAATGCCAAACAAATATACTTAATAAAATATTTTCTTTCCAGCTATTCCAATAACAAATGATCTGTGTAATCCTCCATGTGGATTAAATGCAAAATGTAATGACGGCGATTGCATATGCTTAACAGAATATTTGGGTGATCCGTATAATGGATGCCGGCCTGAATGTATTCAAAATTCAGATTGTCCATTTAATAAAACATGTATTAAGAGAAAATGCCAAGATCCTTGTCCTGGCGTATGTGCTTATAATGCCGAATGTATAGTTATTAAACATACGCCAATGTGCAGTTGTCCAGTAGGTACAACTGGAAATGCTTTTTCGTCGTGTATTTCGTCCAACCGTTAGTATTTTCGAAAGATTTTCGAAAGCTATTACTAAAAATGAAAATATTAAAAATATATTATATTCTATTTTGGATTTATATAAACAAAGTTATTTTTATTGTAGTTCCAGAGGTTATAAGACCATGCATTCCATCGCCTTGTGGACCTAACAGTAGATGTCAAGAGGCAAATGGGCAATCTGTTTGCTCATGCGCAACAAATTTTATTGGTATGCCCCCCAATTGCAGACCAGAATGTTTAACGAGTTCAGAATGTCCCCAAAATCAAGCTTGTATCAATAAAAAATGTGAAGATCCATGCGCTGGGTCATGTGGTATTTCAGCTCTATGCCAAGTTATTAATCACAATCCTATATGTACTTGTCCAACAATGTTTACTGGCGATCCATTTATACTCTGTTCACCAATATGTAAGAATTATAATAATTTTTAAATAAATTTAAATGAGAAATAGTTTAATATGAAATTGATCTATTTTAGCGATAAACGTGCCTCAAATATCAATTAATCCATGTGTACCATCACCATGTGGCCCCAATTCAGAGTGTCAAATAATGAACAATGGAACTGACAATTCTTGTTCATGTACTCCAGGGTTCATAGGATTACCGCCACATTGTAGACCACAATGTATTCATAATGATGAGTGCAGCGTATTTTTAAGCTGTATAAATAAAAAATGTGAAGACCCTTGCACTAACTCTTGTGGTTTAAATACAAAGTGTCGCGTAGTAAATCATGTAGTATCATGCACTTGTATGGACGGTTATTTTGGCGATCCATTTGTCGAATGTAATCGAAAGCAATGTAAATTACATTTAAATACTTTTATTAAAAAAATTAATTATTTAATATTTTTAAAAATAAATTACCCTATTGTAAATGTGCAGTAACTTTGGCTCAACCATGTGCACCATCGCCTTGTGGAGTGAATGCCGTTTGCAATGAGTATAATGGTGCTGGTTCTTGTTCTTGCTTGCCCGATTACGTTGGAAACGCTTACGAAGGATGTCGTCCAGAATGCACAGGAGATTACGATTGTGCATCTAACTTAGCATGCATAAGAAATAAGTGTCAAAATCCATGTTCAGGAACATGCGCAGTAACAGCAAATTGTCAAGTTGTTAATCATTCTCCAGTTTGCATATGTTTACCAGGTTTTACCGGAAATCCTTATACCCAGTGTATATTAGACAATCAAGATGAACGTACGCATATATTAAATTGAAATATTCTCGATAATAATTAGAAATTATTTATTCAATATTATGTATATAATTACAGCACCATCGAATGTTAATCCATGTAACCCATCCCCTTGTGGCCCAAACAGTGTATGCCATGAAAATAATAGACAAGCCGTTTGTACATGTCAACCCGAATTTATAGGAACAGCTCCAAATTGTAGGCCCGAGTGTCTTTTGAGCTCGGAATGTAATACGGAGTTAGCATGCATTAATACAAAATGTCAAAATCCATGCTTAGGGGCATGTGGAATAAAGGCACAGTGCAAAGTTATTAATCACAGTCCAATTTGTGTATGTGCGAATGATATGACCGGAGATCCATTTCATCAATGCCATCAAATACTTGGTAATATTACACTTAATTACTAAAGTAACCCATTAAATTATTTTAATTGCAATATTAAATATTTCATTTATGATACTAATTTGAATCAACTATAATCGAATAATGAACTAATATAGAATCAACGACGGATTCCTGCAATCCATCACCTTGTGGACCTAATGCTTTATGTAAAGCTATTGATAATATTCCAGTATGTACTTGTATTAATAATTATATTGGTACACCTCCAAATTGTCGCCCAGAATGTTCTATTCATCCTGATTGTACAAGTGATAAAGCTTGCATAAGAGAAAAATGTAGAGATCCATGTCTTGGCGCTTGTGGATTAGGAGCACGTTGTTTTGTTGTAAATCATACACCAGTTTGCGTTTGCTCGGAAGACTATACTGGTGATCCATTTACTAATTGTTATCCTAAAGCTCTTGAAAAACGTAAGTATTAATAGAAAGATTTTATTAAAATATCACGGTGCTAGACATAATTCTTATTATTATGATTATTACTACAGCCGCTGTGTCAGATGATAAATGTAAACCAAATTTTTGTGGAGCAAACTCCAAATGCACCGATGGAATTTGCTCGTGCTTACTAGGATTTTATGGAGATCCATATGGAGGATGCCGACCAGAATGCGTTCAAAATCCCGATTGTACACGCGACAAAGCTTGTATACGTAATAAGTGTTTAAATCCTTGCACAGATGCTTGTGCATCCAATGCAATATGCACGGTTGTAAATCATTTATCAATATGCAGCTGCCCAACGGGCATGACAGGAAATGCATTTGCTCAATGTATACCGACGAAAGGTCATTTTAAATATTTTATTATTTTGACTTAATTCATACTTATAGTACAATATTATTATTTTTTTTTTAGAATCCGAAATCATGAATGTATGTAGCCCCTCACCTTGTGGACCAAATAGTCATTGCAGAAAACTAAACGAACAAGCAGTATGCGCTTGCATTCCTGGTTATATAGGCATACCACCATTTTGTAGACCAGAATGCGTCGTTAATTCTGATTGTCCAAAGAATAGAGCTTGCATGAATTTCAAATGCTCCGATCCGTGTCTAGGAACTTGTGGCCTATCAGCTCTATGTACGATAGTCAATCATTCCCCCGTTTGCAGTTGCGCACCTCAAAATACTGGCGATCCATTCATAAGATGCGTGCCAATCCGTAAGAATAGAGAAAATATAAAACTATCGCGTAACTCATTTTATTTAAAACCTCTCTTACATTGTTCAATAATAATTTTTAGCCTTATCACCACCCCCACAAGATAAACCCTGTGAACCATCTCCTTGTGGTCCAAGAGCACAATGTAGAATTATAAATAACCTTTCGTCGTGTTCTTGCTTACCAGAATTTATTGGCATTCCGCCAAATTGTAGACCCGAATGCGCTAGCAACAGTGAATGTCCTAGTCAATTAGCTTGTATTAATTATAAGTGTAAAGATCCTTGTGTTGGCTCTTGTGGCATAAATGCAGAATGCAGAGTAATCAGTCACACTCCAAGTTGTACTTGTGTCAGTGGCTATAGCGGAGATCCTTTCATACAGTGTTCTCAAATGAGTGAGGATTTCAGCATAGATTAATTTAAAAGATTCTTGGTTAAATAAAGCCTTATTTACATTTATTTTGTCGTGCAATTTTTACAATATTTAGACTTTATAAAGTTATTCTATATAATATCCAATATTATATTCTTTAATTACCTCAAGAATTATGCTTTTTTTATTTAATCGGATAATTAATTTAATCAAGAATCAAGTAAAATATAATACTTAGTGTAATATAACACACTCTCATGCGTATTAATATATTTTAATATAATATTGTAGTGATTGTCAAACCAAATGATGATCAAATATGTCTCCCAAAAACTTGTGGACCTAATGCGGTGTGCCATGAATCCTCAGGAATGGCCACTTGTACTTGCTTCCCTGATTATTATGGAAATCCGTATGAAAGTTGCCGACCCGAATGTACAATTGACTCCGATTGTTCACAAAACTTAGTTTGTAATAGAATGAAATGTCAAGATCCCTGCCCTGGTAGTTGTGGCATTAATGCAATCTGTCAAGTTGTTAATCATATCCCAGTGTGTAATTGCATTACGGGTTATAGTGGAGATCCCTTTCGCTATTGCAACTTTATTCAACTCCAACGTAAGAATTAAAACCTTATTCATTAATTTTTTTTTATTATTAAATAATAATAATAATAAAGCCATAAAGTTTTATTGCTGGTTTTAATTTACTTTATGTATACATATACATACGCACGCACTTACGTACATATATATCAAATAATCCATTTGATATTTTCAATACAGCATCTGTGGCATCAGATCCATGTACTCCTTCACCTTGTGAATTAAATAATAGATGTCATAGTATAAATGGAAAAGCAATATGTACGTGTTTATTACCTAACGTAGATGGACCTAACGGTTGTAGGCCCGAATGCGTTGTAAGCTCAGAGTGTCGTCATAATCGAGCTTGTGTCAATAAAAAATGTGTTGACCCTTGTCTTGGAGTTTGTGGTATAAATGCCCGATGTGAAACGATCAATCATAGTCCAATATGTACTTGCCCATTAAATGAAACTGGTGACCCATTCGTACGCTGTTTCAGCATCCTTAGTAAGTTATTTAATCAGCATGAATATTTTATTTGACCCAGACCAATGATCACTAGTATATCTGATAAAATAATTATTTATATGTTTTAAATATATGATTATAATAATTTAAAAATTACTGACTGAGTTAATCGGCAGTACTTTTCATACGTAAAACAAAGTATTTTCAATTCACTGACTATTGATAATCACTATTTATTTAACATTAAATAATGAGTCATATTTTTAATTAAAAAGATGGTTGTTGAATATATCGATGATCAAACTAATTTGCATTAGAGGTATTATTACGAACTTAAACTATATTTTAGCGCCTTCGAAAATTATCAATCCATGCACACCGTCTCCATGTGGACCATTTGCACTGTGCCAAGATGTCGGCGGATATCCTTCTTGTTCTTGTTATAAAAATTATATAGGATCACCGCCTAACTGCCGACCAGAATGTACAATCAATTCAGAATGTAATAGTAATCAAGCTTGCCTAAAAGAAATGTGCAAAGATCCTTGCCCAGGATCTTGTGGCTTCAATGCAAATTGCCAAGTTATAAATCATAATCCAATCTGCACATGCTTCATCGGTTATATCGGCAATCCCTTCAAAAATTGCAATTTAATGCCGCCTTTATGTAAGTCTCAAATAAATTTTAATGAATAATTCTTCAACGTTTACTTCAACCCTTTAGCGCGTATTATTTTAATCTCGTTATCTCTGCTCATCTTAAATTTCATTCCACTCGAAAAAAAAATACATGCATATGTAATATTTTTAATTTAATTTTGTGACATAAATAATAATGTAGTGAAAAATTTTAATATTTTGAAAACTTTGGGGCTTTAAAATATTTTATAATTATACTTAGGGATGACAGATCGTATATTTGTAAAATTTTATTTAAAAAAAATGTTTCGTACAGTTCCGAGTGTTGTACAAATTAATGAATTATTTATACCAATTATTCGTACAAAGACAAAGCGTACGAAACCTTGTGTAATAAACCAAATCATTTTATAGTGGATCCAATTCCACAAGATAAGTGCAATCCATCGCCATGCGGACCAAATGCCATTTGCAATAACGGAGTTTGTACGTGTATTGACGAATATTTTGGTGATCCCTACTATGAATGCAAACCCCAGTGTCTCCAAAATTCAGATTGTATTCATAGTAGAGCTTGCATTAATTACAAATGCGTCGATCCTTGCCCTGGAGTCTGTGGACAAAATGCAGAATGTACCGCTATTAATCATATCCCCATCTGTTCTTGCATCGAAAATTATGAGGGCAATCCATTTATCCAATGCAATCTCATCGATAGTAAGTCTTTTGACGCAATCTTTTGATCTCATAAGACAAAATCCAGTATAAATAGTAGTAACACCGCAAACAAATAAATAAAAACCAATACTATTGAGTTTTATTAGATATTTTCAAAATGAGAGAGAGAGAGAGAGAAATTTGAATATGCAAAAAAATGAAAGAAAATGTAATAGAAATTAACCACTCGATTATTTAAAAACATAACATTTAATTTAATTTGAATTGTATGAAATAATATTAAAAAGAAAAAAAAACAAACATAGAAAAACAAAAATGTAAAGTTCACAAATTTAATTAAAAGTCAAATCAAGCCACTTTACGATAGCAAAGTAATACAAATTCAATTGTGCGAAATCCACTATATTCGCAAAACCTTTTTCCCACCCTGAATAACAACATTACACGTAATGTCTCTTCGTACCCGCCCGCAGAGACGATCACAGGGCATCCATGTTCGCCATCTCCTTGCGGCCCCAGCAGCGTCTGCCGCGTATCAGGTGGCCAAGCCTCCTGCTCCTGTATTCTTGGTTATTCCGGGCTGCCCCCGAGCTGCCGGCCCGAATGCGCCGCAAGCTCCGACTGCGAGCCAACCCGGGCCTGTGCGAGCCAACGCTGCGTCAACCCTTGCCCCGGCTCCTGCGCCCCCAATGCCCTTTGTGTCGTCCGCAGCCACAGCCCCATATGCAGCTGCCCACCCCGACACACCGGCGATCCCTTTATCAGCTGCATCCCCATGAGTAAGTACAGTTGTGACGATTAGGATACCCGCCCGCGTCCGCATCTTCGACTTGGCAGGCGCCATTCTCAAGCCGATCCTTATTGAGGCTGCAGCCACGCCCGCCCTTCGAAAACGGCAACCGGATGGCTCGAGTCACAGTGCCGGAAATCGGTAGTGGCGGGTGGAGCTGCGCCGGGGAACGGGCGAGACGGCTCTTTGCCAGGTCGAAAACTCGGCGAGCACGCAGTAACAAGCCATAGCCTCACGTACGCGACTCCCCAGAATTAGTGGATCAACCAACGCGACCTGCTGATCCTTGCGAGCCGTCACCTTGCGGTCCCAACAGTCGTTGCATTCCCACACCGAATAAGATGAGACCCCTGTGTACCTGTTTGCCGGGGTACGTGGGCACCGGGAACCAAGATTGCCGACCCGAGTGCCTGGTACACACGGATTGCCCAGGCAACCGAATCTGCGAACGGCTCAAGTGCCATGACCCTTGCCCCGACAGGTGCGGACCCCAGGCCCTTTGTACCGTCACCCAACACCAAGTTCGATGCGCATGTCCGGATGGATTCATGGGTAACCCCTACGTTGCCTGTAGCCCAACCAACAGTAAGATCGACACACCTTTTTGCGTATCAATACCTATACTTTTCTTCATATAACTTCCATCCCCAACACTGTTATTTTTACTTTCGTTGCATAATATTAATGCTTGTGCAGCCTGTCTCATTAATTTAAAGCCTAAACAATGTTTTAATTTTTCAGATTATTGACGTCGAGAAACTGTTTCACTTTCTTTTATATTCTTAGCGCACACTTTTCTTATTTTCATGTAAATTTTATCAAATTGAAGGCTCATGAAATATATGTGGTGACATGCGCACGCGCGCGTGTGTGTGCGCGAGTACAGGCATATATATATATATATATATATATATATGCATGGATGTATGTATGTATGTTTACTGCTTCGTAGTCATCATATTCTGTAAAATGTCGTTTCTGTAAAATGTAAAGTATCTTTTTAACATTTGCATGCTATATTTCTGTCGCTTGTAAATATTAGATTAAGAGAACGCTTAACACTCATCAGAATTTTACAAATTTCACAAAAAATATTTTGCTATCATTTCGTATACTCAATAATACATAAATTCCATTTGTTTGCAACTGTTTAATTTCTTTAGCATTTTAAACGGACATTTTATTTTATAATAACTAATACAAATGCAAATTAATGAACTTATTAAAAATTAATGGTTCTCGTGTAATAAAATTTTCGTCCGTCAAATTTCAATGAGATAATATGAATTTTCAGCGAAATCGAAGATTCTGATGTTAATGTTTAGCATCAATTGACACATAGTAAAAGTCAATTATTCTGTTATTGCGATTAAAATTTAACTGCACACGTGAACGCAAAATATTTCCTTGTAAATATCATTATACTGGATTATCCGCAATATATGACACAATGACATTACGAGCTATGACAATTTCGACCGTGAAGACGTTATCGTGAAATATTGAAAGATCAACATATCACGCCTGTTCGAATAATAATCATAGCTCTTTACGTCATACGCGGGCATTTGTGACACCGCATGTATGTACGCACACCACCGCGGAATATACAACTTCAAAGCGGACGTATATCAAATATCCTCGACGTCTTGTTTACAGATGCCGAAACTCAGCCTACGATACAGCGTCCGTGCAGTCCATCGCCCTGCGGTATCAACACCTCCTGCAGGGAACGCGGACACGTAGCCATTTGCGAGTGTGAGCCCGATCATCGGGGCGATCCTTATATCGGCTGCTATCCCGAGTGCATCGTCAATGGCGATTGTCCCAACTCCCAAGCCTGTCTGAAACACAAGTGCCAGGATCCATGCGAAGGCACCTGCGGTATAGGCGCAGTTTGTAGAGCCTCCAACCACGTGCCCGTCTGCTCCTGTCCCTACCCTACTATTGGCGACGCTTTTACGATCTGCAAATTTCCACTCGGAGGTATCGTTTCGAATTCATCATTTATTATTATGCCTGATTTTTTATTGGTTAAACTATTTTAAGGACTCTCTGACAAATCGATATATTCGACAAAATTACGTTGTGCCATGAAACTGAAGATTGTTGAATCGTATTATATAAAAATCTAATAAAGAAAAAAAAATAATTATCTCACCATATCATTTTTCTTCATATTAATTGCTTATTTAAATGAAATTTATATTACCTCTACTACTATTTCGAAAATAGAAATATAGAAATAACTGATTTTCATTCAAGGTATTTGTAATTTATCATTACTACCACCACTACTACTGCTACATTATCTTAAATTCTTGTTTGATAATAATAAAATGAAATTAAATAATTTATATGAGGAATAACAATATACGCATGATAATAATATTAATTATATAAAGATTTGATTAAAAATTTAATATTAATTGAATATTCCAAAATTTAAAAACGATTACATTCTAAATACGCTATTCTTGGACCATATATATTTTAGTAAAAGCATAACCTCTTGATATAATGTTCTTTTTTCTTTTATACATAAAATGTAATGAAAATAAAGAGTATTGAATAAACCATTTTATTCTGAATTGTTTATCAATGGTCTGTTACAATAATACCATACATAAATCTTTGAGCCAATAGAAGCACTAAATCTATAAATATTACTACAATTTTTGCTTGTGTAATACTTTGAACATTTTATTCGCCTCATACCGATCTAACTTCTTTAATAATTCTGATAATAAATAACCAAAGTGATGATAATGCTTTTCTTAGATAAATACTTTTTCAATATAAGCCATGGAACATGAATATTAATCTATTACTTAAGAAAAAATATTTAATGACATAACACAAATAAAATCGTATATTAAAATTATGATACAATTATGATGCAAATAAATCATAAATTAAGCACAAGATATACTATATAAATATAACATACTATAATATAATATACTACATAATAAATATTCTAAAGTCTCAAGAATATTAAATATCAAATTTTTATTTATTCATATTTAATTGAAAAAAAAAAACATATATTCAATATACTTTAAAAAATCGATTTTTAAAATTTTCTTAATTTTTTTTTTTTTTTTTTTTTGTAATAAAATTATTTTACAAACTTAAAGTTACACCTTGAAATCTATAGCTCGCGGCCAAGTTGCGTCATATGTGCGACGGAATTCGAATATTTTACCATTAATAGTTTTATATAGTCATACTTTCAGCGTCGACTAAAATTATTTAAAAGTATGACCAATTTGTTTAGGTAAACGTATTCGAGCATGCATCACATACTCTTGTGCACTCTCCCTCAAGCACGCACTCACACTCATGCTCGATGCGTGCGATCAATCGCTACAAACAAAATAAACTACAACTTTGAAACAATATTAAAAACCGCCTTTACAAATTATAATGAATATCGACATTATTTCAATATTAAAATGCGAGATTAAAAACGAGATCTTGAGAAATTAGAAATTAATTGTTACGATAATTTGTAGAGCCAAAATTACCGGACAATCCCTGCTATCCAAGCACATGCGGACCTCATACGACTTGCGAAAACGTCAAAGGCCAGGCAATATGTCGCTGTCTACCAGGTTTACTAGGTGATCCAATGGACCTCGATGGCTGCCACCCTGAATGCGTCCTTAGCTCGGACTGCGCTGCCGATAAAATCTGCATCGATTATAGATGCATAAATCCTTGCCAAGAGGATATTTGCGGTGTTAAAGCCGTGTGCCGCGCAATAAACCATAGTCCCGTCTGTAGCTGTTCGCCACCTCTCATCGGCAATCCATTCGAAGAGTGCTATTTTAAAGAAGGTTTGATAGATTTAAACAATAATTGGATAATAATTCTCATATGTCATAGATTCATCATTCAAGCATTTAACATAGAAAATAATTTTATCGTTTAGTTTCTTTAAAATATGATTAATACTTTACATAGCTTTCTCAGTCACTTTACCGATTATAGTTACAATAGTATTTTAATAGATACTATAATAAACATTTTTCAAAATAATGTCAAATTTGACAAGATATCGCACCATATGACAATAAATTAAATTATTAATCATAATCCTTTATAATTATTTTACAATTGAGTATTTATTAATTTTTATGCTACTTGCTAAGTAATTACTTGTGGATCTTTATAGTTTATAAAAACACTTTCATAAATATAAAATTTTATAAAATACTATGACTTAAATGTCTTATACGACAATGATAAAAGTTTACAATGAAGTTATTTTTCATGTGATTATCAATAGAAAGTTCGGTGTTTAAATTTTCAATGTTTACAATGGTATGAGAATAATTATACATCGCACGATGTGTGGCAGATATCGGTCTCGCTCCACGGATCAATCATTTGTAAATGATTTTACTTTTGCATTATTACATCTATCGGGTATAAATCAAAGACGAACGAATCAATAAAAACTATTGAAATACTTCGTTTTATCGCATATCGCTTTGATATTTACTTTGATAATTCCTAGACGTTAGAATTGTTAATGTCGACTTTAGATAAAATGTCAATTCTAGCTCTATTATTCGATCTTCTCTTTAGTAATATATAAATGTCGAAACAAACATAAAAATTGAGAGTATAAAAATAAACAAAATAATCTATATTATATCTTCAAAATATCTTAATAAACATTTTCCCGTCTGCGGTTAATGATATTCAGAACTGGATCCGTGCAACCCGAATCCATGCAATGGCGAGTGCCGAGTACGCAATGGAGTGGCCGTCTGTATACATCCGGAATGTGTTGTCAATTCTGACTGTGGTCGGGACAAGGCCTGTTTCTCGCAAAAATGTCGAGATCCTTGTATCGGAGCCTGCGGCATCAACTCCATCTGCCATACCATCAATCATAAGGCTGTCTGCTCTTGTCCAAAAGGATTCTTTGGCAGCCCATATTTGGAATGCCAAATCGCTACAGAATATTGTGAGTATTTAGCACTCCTTTCTCTTGATATTTAGCGAACTCTAACGATATCTTGAATACTTTATATGGTGAAGAAATTCACTTTATCCTCGCATTAGCTTATTAAAGGCACCGACAACTCGTCTGGTTATCCCACTTGCAATATCGTCATCTTACCTGCTATTCAAATTAAAAGAACTAATTCACGATACGTTTCTTTCAGTGCCCCAACCAGAATGCATCGACAACTCCGATTGTCCAAACGACAAAACCTGCTACAACCAAAAGTGCGAAAACCCCTGCTCTTTCGATAATTGCGGACACAACAGTGAGTGCCACGTTCAGCTCCATCGAGCCGTGTGCGTGTGTGGCGAAGGTTACACCGGTAATCCTCATCAGTATTGCCGAGAGCGTAAGCATCTTTCCATTAACATTGCCATTTTATTATGTAAAATTGATGAAGAGCGTAGATGTAAATGTAACGAGCCCTAACTGATCAACGCCTAAATCACCTTCTAGTTGGCTGCCGCAGCAGCGACGAGTGCCCCCTCACCCAGTCATGCATCAACAATCAGTGCATCGATGCTTGTCTGATCACGCAGTGCGGTGATAATGCACTATGTAAGGTCGACGGCTATCACAAGGCGCGTTGCTACTGCCAAGACGGCTTCTTCGGGAATCCCTATGAGCAGTGCGAGAGGCCCGAATGCAGCGCCGACGACGAGTGCGGCAACAGCCTCGCTTGTCGCAACTCCCATTGCGTAAATCCGTGCAATTGTCCATCGAGTGCCGATTGCCACGTGGTTAATCATCGCCCGACTTGCCGTTGCCCGCCCGGATACACCGGCGATCCCTACTCTCGCTGTATACAAAGTAAGCACCCCAGTGCTTATATTGCAACTTAAATTGCATTAACCTTAACAATTCTTTGATTTTGTTATCACTATTATTTGTCATAATATTTATATTAACATCCGCATTACAATATCACGACCAATTATGTATATCCATAAATATTTTATTATATTTATATTATGCATAAAGAAAGCATAAATAAATAGAATAAATATACTTGATTCGAACCGACTTTCTCATTTTTCTTTGAATGAGTTTATCTCATTTTTTGTCAAAAGCAAGATTTTATTCAAACATTTGAGAGATGGATAGAAATGTCAATATCTATATATCAAATTATAATTTATTTGAGTAGTTTAATTTACCTTGTTTTACTGTACATCATGAAAATGTTAGCAAAATCTCTGAATTTTAATCGTACTATTTAAATAATTTTAACAAATTATTTTAAATATTATAAAATAATTACAATTAATTGATTCTTTATTGTTTTATCTTTGTATTTTATGATTTTATGTATGCGACGATTTATGAATTTAGTAAAAATAAAAGATGTTATAACGAATTTCAGAAAAGCTAGAATATTCAGAATGCAAGGTCGATGCAGATTGTCCAAGCAAATTGGCGTGCTTCAACAATATTTGTAAAAATCCGTGCGTGGTATCACATCCTTGCATACCCAATGCTAGATGCACTGTCATTGATACATTGCCCATGAGGACAATGATTTGCGAATGCCCATCTGACTTTATCGGAGATGCTACATCATCTTGTGTCAAAGGTAAAAATAAATATAACAATATTTTATTGAATTTCTAAAATTACTAATTTTAACAATAATCATAACAATTTTCAGTAGTTGTCATTCAAAATAATCCTCAATGAACTATTCGTGCCTTTCTTTATACATTTAAATGAACCATTATGTTGAACAAACTAATGAGAATTTTTTATTTATGTAGCCGATCAATCGACGGAACACTTCTGTCGATCGAACGCAGATTGTGCCACCAATATGGCTTGTTTGAACAAGGAATGCGTCAGTCCGTGTCTTGCTAATCCATGTGCGCATACGGCCGAGTGTCGAGTGGAAAATCATCGACATATATGCGAATGCGCCATTGGATACGTTGGTGATCCATACATAGATTGTAATCCTGGTAAACTATTCAACCATTTAAATAAGAAAATATATTTGAATTATTATGATAGCTATCCTTATATAAAAAAATTTTTAAAAAAAATTAAAAAAAAAAACAGAATGTTTAGTACAACCATTTTTCCAGTGTTGTTAAATTTCAATATAGTAAAGTAATTTATTCATTGTCGTATTCATAATATTTCAATGAGATTAGAAATAGAATTTTCATTTTCAATGGGAATTATACATCATATTGTAATAATCAATCCAATTTAATTAATACTGCAAGCTTATTACGTGCGCTCGCATGCGCATATATATACATCTACTTATTACCATTTAAATGTGTACTTAAAATTATTCGAATTGAGTTTAGTCAATGCGTAATTCTTCTTTTTTTTTTATATCAAATTGGTACAAAAATTTTTTAGTACATCAAATCATTTTTATACAGATACTATTCCGCATCCAGAATGTCGATCGAATTCTGATTGTCCAACTGAAAAGGCTTGTATTAACAATTTCTGTCAAAATCCATGCATGAACAATCGATGTGGTTTAAATGCTGAGTGTGTTACTATCCAAAATCATCCAACATGTCATTGCCAACAAGGACTGGCTGGAAATCCTCAAATTCAATGCTTTGAAAGTATGTATTATCTTAAAATAAAAAATTTTTGTTTTAATTTAAGAACTATTTTACAATAAATTGATAATTGTATTTGAATATTAAGAAAAATGTTCTCAACTTCGTTTTAATTGCATGAAATAAACATATTCTGTTTGATATATTTACGATATTTTTTAAAATCCAATTAAATGTCTTAAAATTTATTTTAAAATTAATAAAATATTAATCTTTATTAAGACACTTTATTTAATAAAAATATAGAAAAGGGTTGTTAAATTACTTATTTCTTTTCGATCATTTTTTAGAACAATAAGTTTATATCTGTATGAAATTGATATTTCATATATTAATTTTATTAAATTACAAGCGACTAATAAAAAAACTACTATTGTTTTAAAATAT
The DNA here is from genome assembly GCF_000503995.2 of Ceratosolen solmsi marchali. Taxonomy (NCBI): domain Eukaryota; kingdom Metazoa; phylum Arthropoda; class Insecta; order Hymenoptera; family Agaonidae; genus Ceratosolen; species Ceratosolen solmsi. The sequence continues at coordinate 9,356,664 of NW_011948417.1, forward strand.
GCTTCATATAGTTTTAAAAAATTCAGGATACATATAGTATTGTTTTTTTTATAAAATCAAAAACTGATGAACTTTATTTTATTTATAATTATATTATTATTGTACTTGTTATACTTCATTAACTACGGGTTATGCAATACACAATCAACAACTTATTAAAATACAAAAGAAATATTTTTACAGGTATAAATTCATAAGTATTCTCATATAAATGAACAATAAATATAATAATGATTTAAACAGATGTGCAATTTTTAAAAAATCAAATTAAAAACACTTGATTGATTTTAAATCTAAATAAAAAAAGTAACCGACTTAAAGCTTATCGTAATATTTAATATAAAATCGAATATATAATGTTGATAAAAAAAAAAATAATAATAATAAAAAAGTATTATCGTCAAGTATCGCTTTGATTTATTGCAATAGTATTCAATATATGAATTATCATATATATTCACTACTTTCTATAATGTTTAAAGCACGTGTTCATGCAAAATCAATCCGTTATATCAAAGAAGATGTCTGATAATTTATATTCGTGAATAAAAGTACAGAATATTCTCAGAAAAACGCCATTAAATCTTTATAAGAAATTCTTTGTCTTAATGCTTGATAAACTAATTTAGATTAATCTAGAAATTTCTTAATAAAATTCACCAATAATCACTAACTAATTTTAATTGTCATTCTTAATTGTCATACTTTTTATAAAATAGAGTAAAACACGATACTGCAGAGAATTATAATAAATATCCGCTCAGCTAACCAATGACAATCTTAAATTCCAGCCGAGTGCAAGGCAGACGAACATTGCCCTAATGACAAATCATGTCGTAACGGTGCATGTGTGAGTCCGTGCCTAACTGACAATGTGTTCTGTGGTCGTGGTGCCGAGTGCATCGTCCAGGACCACCGCGCGAGCTGTTCGTGTCCGACAGGCACTCAGGGCGACGCGAGGATCGCATGCACTCGGGGTCGTTGCCAGTACAACGAGGACTGTGCCGAGCACGAGGTCTGCGAGCGCTTCAACCGGCTTTGCAGACCTGTCTGCGACGAAGAGAGCTGCGCCGAGGGAGCGACTTGCGAGGCACACGACCATCGGCCCCGATGCACTTGCAAGCCCGGGACATACGGCAACCCTTATGTGGAATGCATCGGTCAGTCAAAATAGACTTTTTATTTCAACGCTTTAGACAATAATCACGTGTTTACTATTGCATCATTATTTATGTTTATTTTGAGTTACGCTCATTAGCTTATATAAGGGTTTCTTTAAAGTTTTTTAAAATTTCTTCTTTATAAGGGGTTATATAAGGATAAATTAACAAAATTTTAAAATACTTTCGAATTTCATTAAACAATAATGAAGGCTTATCGTGTTACGCTAAATTATACATATGGATAATATCATATTAAACGAAATCCATAGATTCCGGTAAAAACCCACCAGTGCCAAAATCGGAATGCACCGAAGATGGCCAATGTCGTTCGATGGAAGCTTGTATTAATACAATTTGCCAGGATCCTTGCGCACTTTCCAACATGTGCAGTGATGAGCAAACGTGCAAAGTACTTGGTACAGTACCGGTGCGTACAATGATTTGCCAATGTCCACCGGATACAGTCATTGATATCAGTGGCAAATGCAAGAAGATTGGTATGTCTGTCGTGCAACTACGAGCAATTATATCATGGAGTTATTGATAAATCATCTCTTTGTTTATAGCATTTGACCCTCAGTGCACTGTAGATGTCGAATGTAAGAATCACGAAAAATGTTTGAGTGGCACATGTATTGAAGCTTGTCACGTTACCCAATGTGGTTTCAATGCTCAATGCAAATCTGAATATCATACTGGCAATTGTTTGTGTCCTATCGACTACACCGGAGATCCTTACATTGAATGCTCTATGAGTAAGTTCATATATTAAAAGTTTATACATTAAATCAATGCGATAATACAATGCAGATATAAAATAATAAACGTATTCCAAATATTATCTAAAGCATTAATGATTTATATAAATATGAATAATTTTTGTTTTCTTTTTTAACTTACGATAGTTCCCATAATTTCAATACCACCAAATCAACCAGAATGCTATTCTAACGAAGAATGCGACAACGATAGGCAGTGCGTAAATTCCATGTGTACAAATCCCTGTATTTCGAGCAAAGTGTGTGGCGTAAATGCCTTGTGTCATGTAAACGACCATTACGCCGTTTGCACATGTCCTAGCAATTATATGGGCGACGGTAAAGTTGAATGTATACCACGTAAGTATAATTTTTAATAAATAGAAATAAACATAATTTTATAATCCAATCCACGTATTATTTATATATACTTGTTCGATATTTTAGCTGCAATAGTGATCGAATGCCGATCTAATCATGAGTGCACCGAAACGGAAGCATGCTTCAATGGATTGTGCATTAACCCTTGTAATTGTGGACCAAATGCCAAATGCACAGTATTAAATCACTATCCATCCTGCGTTTGCTTACCTAGCTATTCTGGAAATCCACAAATTGGTTGTTTACAATGTGCGTATATCGAATAAGCCAATTTTTTATAATTTAAAAATTTACAATTGTAAATCACGAGACCTAGTCGAGCTTTTATATACATTTATGATTATCCAATTGTTAGACTTGGACTTACACTAAATATTATGTGCTAAATATTATATAACGTAACAAAATTTGATAACAGTGGAATGCGAGCTGGACAACGACTGCCCATACAGTGACACCTGCTTTAAGAACCAATGTATCAGTCCCTGTGTGCTGGAGAAGCGGTGCGCGATAAATGCTGAGTGCCGGGGAGAAAATCATCGTGCACACTGCAAATGCAGCTCTGGTTATGTGGGCAACGCCGAGCTGCTATGCGAGCGTCCGGAATGCTCTTCGGACTACGATTGCCCGACGAATCTCGCCTGTCGCGGTAACCGTTGCATCGAGCTCTGCTCCACGGACAATCCTTGTGCTCGAAACGCCATCTGCCTAATGATAAACCACGTGGCGAACTGCCGTTGCCCTGAGAGTGAGCCCCTCGGTGACCCATACTCTTTTTGCAAGCGCAAGCCCATTGAAACGTCGAACAAAGCTGAGTGTGTTAAAGACGCGGACTGTCCAAGCAAGCTAGCCTGCCTGGATGGTAGCTGTCAAAAGCCTTGCTCCGTTATCAGGCCCTGCTTCGAGGGTGCTCGTTGCAGTGTACTTGACACTGTACCCGTCAGGACGATGGTTTGCACGTGTCCAAGCGGCTGGATTACAGATTCCGAAGGAATTTGTCGACCGAGTAAGTCAGACCCCCGCCCCTCCCCACACCCCACCCAACCTCACACTAATCTACTCTCTTTGTCTCATTCTCCAAAAAAAACTTTTATTTTTCTTTATATGCAAGACTTATATTAGATTTCTAAATCATTTGTAAAATAATGATCGTTTATCATCGTTATTTTGATAATATTCTTCAAAGCAGTTATTTCATGACTAATTCTTGATTCTTTAATTGACACTTATACAAAATTCAATTGAAGCTCAATAAATATTATTTAAAATTTGCACAAATTATAACAATATGTATAAATAAAATTAAAAAAAAAACAATATATATTTTTAGTCACAATTTTTAGTCAATATTTTATTAATAAGTCAGGGAATATATATTTTAAAGGCGCACATTTAAAAACAATATATATTTTGTAAATCAGAAATAAATCCTAATATAAATTTATTGATTATTACTTTATTACATTTTTTTTTCAAAATCAAGAGACTAATACGTTCGAAAAATGTCATTCATTAAGATTATAGATTGTAAATATCTTCTTCGTTTTTAAAAAAAAATCTATCTTTTTAAATTCTTTTTAGCGATTTTTTTAACAATAATTGAAAAAAATAACCTTACAGTTGCACGATCTTTAATTTCAATGTGTAAATAATCCCTATTTCATAGAAGAATTAAGCATTATCATGTGTATTAAGCAATCTTTCGAGTACACATTCTTTCGAAAATATATATATATATATATATATATATATATATATATGAACAAATATAAAATATTTTACATTATTATGCGTAAGCCTTTATCGGATTTTAGCGTACCGAACAAAATACTTTGATGATAAGACAAAATGAATATTATAACGATATAGGATTTACTAGAATCTTGGATCGATGGGTCGTATGTTCCAATTAACAATGATAATGTCTGATAGATAATTGCAAATAACTCTCCAAAACGATCGTACATGGCGATAATATTTCTTATGGTCTTTAGTACAACTGGAAAGCAAGGGCACCTGCACATCGGACAACGACTGCAACGATCACGAGTCCTGCGTAAACCGCCAGTGTCACGAACCCTGCAACTGCGGTGCGAACGCTGTCTGCCACGTAAAGAACCACCGAGCAACATGCTCTTGCGAATCCGGCTATGAGGGCAATCCCGAGATCGCCTGCCATAACCCCGAGTGCAGCCGTGACTCCGAGTGCAGTTCCGACAAGGCCTGTGTCAACAAGAATTGCGTAAATCCGTGTTTTCTATCCGATGACTGCGGACCTCACTCCGAGTGCTATGTGACCGAGCATGTGGCCGAGTGTCGCTGCCGTTCCGGCTTCCATCCTGATACTCAACTCGTCTGCAAAGTCGTCGGTTGCTTTAGTAATAGTGACTGCCCGACCGAGCACGCGTGCATCAATATGCTTTGCATCGATCCTTGCCTCAGAGACAGCGGCTGCTCTCATCGAGCCGAGTGCCAAGTTAGAAATCACCTGCCAGTCTGCCGCTGCCCACCACACTATAAGTATGTATTACCTGCTTATTTTATTTATTCGTGCTCTTGTCGATTATCAAATTTCACTTTGTAAGGAAAGATCACATGATATAATTTTAAAGCAAATAATGAGCAAATTCCTTGATGTTTAGAACTTATGTATTCGATAAAAAGAAGGAATCGAATTTGAAATTATATCGCGATTATAAATGTAGACATTGGGTTTTACAATTCTTTTTGGAAGACTGAAATATGTCTATTAAATTTTTCTTTTCGTTCTTTTCTTTTTGTCATTATTATTAACTATACAATTTTTTTAAGTTTTTTTTTTAAACGAATTTAGCAATAAAAAACCCAAAATTGACAGCGAAACATGGGGCATGCAGAATGTCGTCGGGGCCAATTCTCGACTGCTACAAACATAAATTAAACATTTGAATTTGAACTTGAATAAGAACTTAAAATCTTAAGAAAAGACTATCTATGATAGCTTAGCTTATGCACATAAATGTGATGAATAGAAGAAAGCACTAATCGAGACAATAACTTAACAATTATAACAGTGGAAATCCGTACGTTGCGTGTCAACCCGAATTGGAACCCGAGTGTCGCGAGGACTGCGACTGTCCAGACACGCTCGCCTGCCTCAACAACCGATGCCAGAATCCCTGCGCAGTGATACAACCATGCTACGAACCGGCGACCTGTAAAGTCCTTCCAAGCCACCCTGTGAGAACAATGGTCTGCATCTGTCCGAGCGGTTATATTAGTAGTGGCAGCGGTACCTGCCAGGTAGTGCCCCCGATTCTCAGGGTCGAGTGCACCGTCGACAGCGATTGTCCATCCGACAAAGCCTGTATTAACGCCATCTGCAAGGAGCCGTGTGCCTGCGGCACCAATGCCATCTGCAACGTTCACGATCACAAGCCAACATGCTCCTGTATCACTGGATACGATGGCAATCCCGACGTTGAGTGTCTCCCGGGTGAGCATGTCCATTCGCACAGTAATGAGCTACTTTCACCCAAGGCTTGCACTCCTCGCGCATATATATCTCATGCTATTATATTGTATATCTCGTACTACTGATCGATAGAAAATTTTTAACATAGCTCTAAGCATAATTAATTCCAATTACATTTAAATTAAAAATTTTATAATCTCCTAATAATTGCAGTGGGTGTGTGTGTGTGTGTGTGTGTGTGTGTGCGCGTGCGCGCGTGTGTGTGTGTGTGTGTGTGTGTGCGTGCGCGCGCGTGTGTGTGTGTGTGTGTGTGTGTGTGTGTGTGTTATAATGGTCTCGTGATAAAATCATTTTTAAAAATAGTATACATTTAATATATGCCAAGAGAAATTCCATATCCAATTACAAAAGATACTGTTAAAATACAACATCTATAAATTGATTGTTATAAAATAAAGTACAGCTGAATCGCGCTATTTTAGAAATTTGTTTAAACATTAGATCGGTTAAATAACAAGTAGACTACATAAAAATGTACCGATAAACTAATCCATAATTCATTATTTGACATAACGGCTGAAAATTCTTTTTACAGTGGGAATATGCCGCTTCGACTACAACTGCCCAGGCACACATACTTGCGTTCAGCGTAATTGTGTGGCCGTTTGCTCACCATCGCTAGAAACTTGCGGCAAAGATGCCGAGTGCCGCGGTATCAATCACAAGGCATTGTGTGAGTGTCCGCCAGGATACAGTGGCAATCCCACGGTAAACTGCACCCCCGTCGTCGGCTGTAGAAAGGACACCGACTGCCCCTCGGAGAAGGCTTGCATCAACGAACGCTGTGAGAATCCTTGTGTCGACAACCCCTGCGACAGGGACGCTCATTGCGCTGTGTACAACCACGTTGTCGAGTGTGCCTGTCCGCCTGGATTCGTCGAGGCTGAACTTTCTAGCTGCATTCCTGGTGCGCCCTTATTACAATTCCTTTTCTTTAATCAGAATAACGAAATGGACTTTGAGATTGGCTTTGCTCGAATATTGCTCGAAGCTGCAATGCAAATGTAAATCATCGTAGAAAAATTTATAGGGCACAGAAGAGTATAAAAAAATACTTTCAGTATTCCTATAAAGTAACGCTTCACGCGAGTCATTCTACGAGATTTCCTACATATTTTTTAATTTCAAATTCAATATTAACGATTGGTTCAACATTGCAATTAATATTCAGTAAAATTGAATTTAATATACAATTGAAAAACACGTGTAAATGCTCTGTTTCTAGTGGGTTGTCGAAGTGATGATGAATGCCCCTCCCAGGAAGCTTGTATCAATAGAAAGTGCATCAATCCATGTGAAGAAATTAAGCCGTGCGGAAGCAATGCCGAGTGTACGGTATTGGATACGCAGCCGGTAAAAACGATGACTTGCAACTGTCTACACGACTATCGAGGAAACGCCGTCGAGCATTGCGAGCCAAGTAAGCAAATCACAAGTTACACAAGTATCTTAAAATTTTCCAAAAATATTATGGCCAGACAATAATTATTAATGTTTCTGCTTCAATCGCAATTTTATAGTCTGTCAATTAGAGAAGGGCCAGATACGTAACGAGTACGGCGAATGCGTTTGTCCACCAAACCATGCGAAAAATGATAAAGGAATGTGCGTACCTTGCTATCCCGAAGCTGGAGTTATGATCGATGAAAACGGTATATGCAGAGGTAATAAAGTTTTATAAACACAATGAGATACGAGATTTTAACTTAATGTGACTTCAACTAATGGCCCCTAAATTATATTATTAACAAATACATATTTTATATCTTATATTATAGCCAAAAAGTTTGAAGATTTCAAGAAGTCTATGAGTGTTAAATGCTTATCTGATGGAGTTTTAGTGACATTAGTTGGGCAAGGTGAAGCCTTCAATGGTATCATTTATGTGAAGCACTATAGTTCCGATGAGCAATGTAGGCGTGACTTAACATTCCTGAAAGAACAAACAGTCGTCGAAGAATTCAAAGTAGCCTTCGGTACTTGCGGACTGACCCATGTAAATGTAAGCTCGATTGATAAATAATTATATTCGTTGCATTGCAGCTAGCTTACTTCGTTTTCTGATAAAATTAATTTTTCTTTCATAATAGGGAGTAGCCAGTTTCACTCTAGTTATTCAAAGGCACAAAAAACTCATGACATACAATGCCCAAGCTTATAGCATAAAATGCTTGTATCAAATTGGTGAGCAAAATATTACACTTGGATTTAACGTATCAATGATGACAACTGCTGGCACAATTGCGAATACCGGACCACCGCCAACTTGTAGAATGAAAATCGTTAGTCAAAATGGCAATGAAATCAGCCAAGCTGAAATAGGAGATGGCCTAAAACTGCAAGTTGATGTCAGTCCAACGTGTACGTACATTTAATAATTTACTTATTTTTTTCAATTAACATACTTATACATAGCAATTATAATAACATACTTATTGATTCTCTTGATATGAAAATACTTAATTGCTTGTTTTATTAAAGTAAACGATGCAATTCACAATACAATGGTACCTGCTTGATTTTACACTTATTTTGATTATCTTTATAAATAATATAATTTTCATATTATTCTTTTCTTAGATAATAAGATGTTATCTTTTTCTGTATATTACATTAATTGATATAATCTATTCAATTAAATTATAAAAATCAATATAAATATCAATATAAATATCAATCAATAAATATTCATATAATTTTTAACTTTCAGCGATTTACGGAGGCTTTGCGCGTTCATGCGTTGCTAAAACAACGGAAAATGAAATAGAAAACGAATATGTTGTGACCGATGAAAATGGATGCGCTACAGATCCAACGATCTTTGGTGAATGGGAACAAGATCCAGAGACACAAACTCTAATGGCCAATTTTAATGCATTCAAATTCCCAAGTAGTGATAATATACGCTTTCAATGTAATATCCGCGTATGCTTTGGAAAATGTCAACCGGTAAAAAAAATATATATATACATTCATACACGCGCGCACGCGCACGCACACGCACACGCACACGCACACGAACACACATATAATTTCTAGTATTTATACATTAATTACAATATTATAATACCTCTTATACGACAATGTGCATTGATTTTGTATGATCATGGCAATCATCTGCTATTATTATATACATTGAATAGTTTTGAAATGTAACCCTTATGTTATAATTAGAACAAGATTATTTCTATTAATTTCTTTACTATTTCTTTAATATTAAATATAAATATTATTTGTTTTTAAAGGTTAATTGCAGAGGATATAATGCTTTTGGTCGAAGACGTAGAGACACTACCAGTTCCAATGATACCGCTTTAAGTTTACCTGATAATGTGATTGGAGATGAGCGTGGAAACATAAACGTAACTTCGAACTCAATCGTAACTATCGAACGGCGAGAAGATAAATATTCGCTTTATCAGCCAAATGGTAAATTTATTTAATTTTGAATCAGTAAATATAGCTCTTATGTTACTACAATTTCTATCCGAAAAAATTAATTAAACCAAATAACATTTCATTACATTATAATTTAATTTAAATTACATTAAAATCCTTGTTCCAAAAATATTAATAAAATAATGCAAAACTGCACATCAACTTTTCTATTATATTTTTGATTGCAAGATATTACTTAAACAAAAACTTCTCATTCCTTTATTACCATTTCAAAGAGAAGGATATATACATATATATATATATATATATATATATATATAATCATTTAAAAAATAATAAACCAGTAATAAATTATAAACAAAATTAAATCTTAAATTATTTAGTTGGAAAGCACATAAAGTTATCGGTAGAATTCAATTAATAATTAAAAATGCATAATAAAAAATGTTTATAATTTATCAAGAGTCATAAATGAACAAATATGTTTTTATTATGAGAAAATAGCAGACTTCTGTATTTAATATGAGAAATCTATATGTTTGATAAAGATAATTAAAAATTTAGGCTCAAAAATTTTGTTTCAATTCAAATACCCTTTTATATAACAATTCATTCAAATTTCATAGCTTATTTACATAATAAGAAAAACGTCCTAATTAATTAACAATATTAAAATTCGGTAGAGTAAACTGAAAATAACTGTCGTATATTTCGTTGCAGATCCTTCGCCACGATTGTCAGAAGATGTTTGCGTTTCTATGGTCGGCTTCATAATCTCATTGATTATTACGGCACTTCTGGCACTAGTCGCTGTGGCTATTGCTGTGTCATGTTGGCTGATGGCATACAGACGCCAGCCAAAGACTGCTGGACCACTGCCACATCCACCAGAGTTCCCTAACCCTCTATTTACAACTGAGTCGGTGGCCGAACCCTCACCGGACTATTATCTGTCATAAAGATTTTTCTGAAAATGAAGAAAAGAAGATAAAAATAAAAAGAAACTCATTTAGATATTAATAATTATTTTATGATTAACATTAATCAATACAATAGGCAAATCTTGGAAAATGCACCGAGGAGTTTATGGTTACTCGTCCTATAAATCTTAAACTCTACGGTTTCTGCATTTTCTCGTACATCTCCTCCAATGACTTACTTCCCTGTTCCCCGTTCCTGTATTTTTTCCCAGTGCATAATAGTGTCTCCACTCAGGGTTTTGTTTTTGTTTTATTAAATGAAGAATGTGAAGAGCTTTCTCTCTATCGTACACGTAATATGTTTATGAATGATTACTCCCTAGGCGTCAGCGAGTAACATTTCTTACATATTAATGTATTCTTCGGGGTGATGGTCTCTTAATTCCATTATCTATTATAAGTGGAAATCGAAGAAGAAAACTTTCCTACCCATTTACCTAGATTCATCTGCAATTATATTCCCATTACTTCGTCTTTTTTTATAAATATACTCTAGTCAATGGAGGATTTGTTTTATAAATATAAATATTTGTATACCAAGAGCATAATTTCTGTGTAAAGATAATTAAACGAAATAGTCTAATATAGCTTTCTTAAACGTGTAGTAGACAATTGTACATTTTATCTAATAAACATTAATTAAATTAAACTGAAATTTTCATTTTATCCCTGACCATTCACAATGATGGATAGTTCTGATCATAAAATCGGCAATAAAATATTTATTATATTATTATTTTATTCTGTTCGATACACTTAAGGACTTTAAGCCATTTTTTAACATGAGTGTCTAATGTTTATTGTATTATTACACACATGAATAATCAATATTATATGTTATTCACAATAATATTTACATTTAAGTAAATGTAGTGAGTATTAAATAATATTTACATTAACGAGATTATCAATACTAAGAAAGAATTTGCTCTAATATTACGTAAAAGAAAATATTATTTAATTTTTAAATTTATAAATCAGAATAACGCGTTCAATAAAATTCTATTGATCTAGGAATTATTTAATTATACAATAAAAGTCTCTTATAAGTATTAATATTTTAAAGTTTTTGTCCACTTGCTGCGGTGTCCGAGCGGTTAAGGAGATGGACTTGAAATCCATTGGGTTCTACCCGCACAGGTTCGAATCCTGTCCGCAGCGGAGTATTTTTTTTTTTTTTCATTTTGTTTATTTATCAATCAATAATATATATATATATATATATTATCAAGCATTTTGAAATATATCTGACTTATAAGAAATTTATATATAATTATTAAAAAACATTTGTTTAAAAAATAATGGCTGTTATTTTCATAAAACCACATAAATATTGAATTTGTTTAATATGCAAGAATTCTTTTTAAAAACATATATTAAATACATAGCCTAATTTGCTTTAAAATAATAGATAATTAATTTCCATAACTAAATATATTTTAAAATAAAAAATTCTATTAATAGAAATTTTAAAAAAGAATTATATTTAATAATTTTACTATTTTAATATTATAAAATAGAAAATTCTATTACAATTATAAGATAAATATCATTAAAATGTGTTATGTATCATTTAACTAACAATTATTCAATGCCCAAGATGAATATATAATAGATACGTTATTGTATAAAAAATGAATGATCTAAAGAAAGTGAATGAATAATAGATTTGTAATACTTAATTTATTAGTAAGTACAAAATTTTCTTGCTAGAACTCGTAAATTATTTATTATATAATTAATTCATGTGCAATTATATCTTATATATAATCTTAATATTTGTTATCCTGGTTATACATTTATTATGGCATTCAAGAAAACAATTGATTCATTTATATTATTAATTCTACTCTACTTGTTACTGTTATTAGTACAATTATTTTTAATATAATATACATAGTTTTAGATATTGAATAAATTAAAAAAAAAAAACTTTAAAAACATTTACTAATAATTTATACAAAAATATCTCTATAATATAATATAAAATAGGGACATTTAAAACTTGAATTATTTATTTATTTATATCTTAAAATATACTTGTGTACATAAAAGTAATGTTATTCATTAAGAAGCTACCATATAAAAATTCATAGTATAAAAACTTATTATGTACATAATTTCCTATCATTATTATAATTATTGATTCCTATAAAATCTTTTCAAACTATTTATCAGGAAATAGAATAATATTATGTAAATATCAGAATTCACATTGTGAATAAAGATTGAAATTGAAATTACATTAGATAAATGAAGAAATTATTTGAAATTTAATTTATTATACTACTCATAAGATTTAAATTATGATTTAGCTAATTAATGTCTATTAAACACTATGTATTATTTCTAAAATGTTGCTCGTTATTATACAAATGGAATTAAAATCAAAACCTTATTACAACAATTACCATAATTGTAAGTAAATCACTGGCTAAGAACATAATAGAGTGACTATGAACATCAAAAAAAAGAAGCACAAAAATTTCAGCAACATCAATCAAAATATATAAAAAATTAATTAATTATATTTATTATGAATATTTTTTTATATTTAACATTTTTAATTGTAAAAATTATGTTTAAATTTGTATTAGAATATTTACATATTATTATGCATTACAAGTTATATTACATTATAATAGTCAAGTATCATATAAAAATATTTTAAAGCATTTAACTTCAAAAATACTAACAAATTTATTAATAAAACGCTTAAAAAGTAACTAGCAATAATAGATATTATAATTAATATCTTAAAATCTTAGCTACATATTTAAACTACGACTTGAACTAGCTGAAAATAGAAACAAATGTTTTAAATGCCAACATTTATACAAAATTATAAAATAGTTTACATTATTTGAAATTATATTTCGCCATAAAAGGGAAAGCTAATCAAGTCAATTTTATATATATTGAAATATATATTTAATTAGAGTATTTACTAATAGACAAGAAATGTATTAGACTGGCAATTTAAAATCGATATCTATTGAGGAAATGTAAAATTTATTTGATTATTGAAAATTTGACTTTGAAAAGCTCCGCATTAATTAAATATTTTTCTATAAAACTTACTAAAACCGCTCTAAAGTATTTGACTTTGCATTTAATATTAATATACAAATAAAAATTTTAGACCTTAAATAGAAAACATATTACTGTCAAATCTGCTATAAATCATTTCACAAGCAAATTTTGGCATTATACATCCATCATATTTTATAAAAATATATCAACAAGTCACATAATAAGCAAATCTTAATGAAAAAAAAAAATAAAAAATAATAAACCAGTTTTTCTCTTAAAATAATTAAGAAATTTTGTTTTATCATAGAAACACCATTTTATATTTATCGTTTAATTATAATATAATTTATATTATATTTAATTGCAAAAATATTTAAACAATATAATAGTAACCGCGTAAAATGTTTAAATAATTATTAGTTTCCTACGGGTAAAGAATTTATTACAAAGTACGAATTAAAATGTCTTATAATATTCTTTAGCAGTGTTTGTTTTGATGTAGAAATATAAAAACATTAACGGTATGAGTAAATTTACTATTTAAATTTATGCATTTTAGAATCTTTACAGCTTAATATTTTTTGTAACAAATAATATTTATGTAATTTCAAAAATATTTCAGATACTTATTGGTAAAATTACGAAATAAATTCAAAGAGTCAATTAAAAATACCAATTATTTAATTAAATATTTAAATTTATAAATAATATTTATTTAATCTTTAGAATCGTTAATATTCTTTTTGTTTCTAGAAAAATAAATATGTATTGAGCTAATACAAAATATGAAGTATTTATTTCAGTTGTGTTTGATAGAAATAAATCAACATATTCTTTTTCATTTAATTTAATCAATTTAAGTATTGATCAATTGATCGCTTTAATCATTAAAGAAGAAATGTAAAATTTCAGTTTGACATACAGTTATTTTGTACTTCACGTAATTTTTTTACTCTTTTTATAACTCTTTTAATGTAATGTAGGTTATGTTTATTATTTTCATATAAATAATCATATATGATCTTCGCTACAATATATATGCTACCATTAATTTTTTTCCGAATGTCCTATATCAATAACCCATACTTATATCCTTACCTCGTCACTTATCATACAAAAAGTTGTTTACTTACGTCTATTAATTTCTCTACTCTCATAACAAAAAATAACAATGCTTATAACCTTTATGCCTGACTTTTCTAAAGAAACTGATTACTTAATTCATACTCAATTTAAAAATATAAAATAATTTTATATATTGACAATAATCAGGAATTTAATAGTTTCGTGTAATATTGAAAATCAACTGTTTATATTTAACACCATAATGTAATTCTACAAAACGGCATCGTCGATTTCATTTAATGATTAAATGGTCGATTTATCGAAAATGCATGGCCTCTGCTTTGGCATAGAAATAGAAATTAAAAAATTTTAAATATCCATTAATCTTACATGCGATAGTCATTTGTTAATTGTTCCGATTAATATTGAATATTATTTTATGGCATAGATTATCTTTGGAATATTCCTATGAAGAGTTTATATTTGTTTTATATAAATATTTTGATTATATTTAATTATTAAATTATAATTTGATTTTTATGATATTTATATGAATATTTCTATAAATATTTATATTTAAATAATAAATTCTTTATTTTACAATTATGTATAATGATTAAGAAAAAAATGTAAAGGATAAAAAATATTAGTCTTGTAAGATATTCTACATTTAATTTTATTATGTTTCAAAATATATGTAATAAGCGGATAAACGTACGTTTCTAGGATTGTACTATCGGCAAATCATCTAAACTTAAAAATGTCTACTATTTAATCTTTTAATATATCACGTATGCCAATATGCGATCAGCCAAAACAAATTAATGAATTATATAAACATAACTTATTTTTATATCAACTCACCTGCAAGTAATGATAAATCGCTTATTTAATTATTGCACACAGTATTTCTGAGGTACTTAATACATATGAAAATACCCCAATATATTTGTATTATATGATTAATTCAATAATGCTTCAAGAAAAAGAAAATGTATATTGCAATCGTTGATTTGAACAAAGTTATGTAGATAAAATAAATAAAAATTCTTAATTACCTATGTTTGTGATTATAATTTTATCTTTAATAATATAAGAATTTCAAAGCTAATTGAACTAGAGCTTTAGTAATTAAAATACAGATATAGAATGTACTAAAATAATTTAAATAAATATTTAACAGTAAATATTTAATATTCAATGTTCACGTTAAATTTGAATCAATGTTTGCCAAAAAGAAAAAGAAGATAATAAATTTAAATGAAATGTTGGGAAACAAATTATTATTAAAGACTGTGAAAAAAATTAATAAGCGTCATCTAAATACTTAAATATTAACCTAGTACGATTAATTAACCTATCGCTATAAATAGATAGAATTAAAACTGTTCGTGTTACTATCGAGTTAACTTATACTATATATATATATATATATATATATATATATATATATATATATATGTATTGGTAATAAAATGTCGAAGATCTATTTAGATATATATATATATATATATATATATATATATGTATTGGTAATAAAATGTCGAAGATCTAATTAGTAATGTTTAGTCAATATTAAATAATCAAGGGAAGAGTGATGGAGCTTTAACGCGTTTAAAATGAACGGCAATGTTTATCATTCATTCCAAACAACGCGGTTGAATGTATTGTGTTGTATTGTGGAAGGAAGACAAACGATCTACAATATCGACCAAACGAGCTGCAGATTCTTTCGTTATCGACCTACATAACAAAAACGTTGTCGTGTCGAATAGTCTCGAAGTTTGTTGTATTTTCTACTTTGTCTTTTGCCCTGTCCCACAGAGAGCTCCCAAAGCATGTTTCGAAACATTGAAAGTAACACCAGACGTAAAGATTAATAAAAAAAGCTACTGTTGCTATCCCCTGTAATTGTACCTTGTAGACGTAGAAGGTAAAGTCCTCGTGTGCATATACCCAAGCGCCACCAACAGCAATAAAACATTGATGCGGTGTATTATTACACACACATAACAGAAGAGAGACCAGTAGAAGGGAACACAGTGTACGAGGGTGTTTGTACTTTGAAATGGGTTATTCGACGTAGTCCCTAAATGCATTGAACTAAAATGCAGTAAGGAAAACCATGCTAGCAAACGTCTGGCTTCATCATTAGATGATTAGTGTGCGATAGTGAAAGAATAAGAGAGTGAGAGAGAGAGAGAGAGAGAGAGAGAGAGAGACAGAACGTGGTGTGTAACATCGTGGTCGATTACAACGTCGTGATGATCGAACAATTCGGAGCACTAGGGAACTGCATCCTGATTGCGTGACGATTAACAACGGAGTCATTTATAACCTTACAATTGCTTTTTTTTTTATCGTCCCACAGAGCTTTAAGCTTATGTCCCTTCACAGTATGTCAAAGTTCGATTCATCTAAAATGTACGCATTCAAGCCCTTTGTTTTCATAAAGCACCATGTAGTAGGTCCAGAAAAACCAAAAGCTCGCAGTGGACACAGAGTTGTCTGCGATGAGAGAAATCTATATTCTTATGGAGGTTTTAATCCCAGTATTACGGCTAATGATCCGGATATGAGGAATGATCAAAATTGGAGCATCAGTAGGCCTCTGTTTAAAGAAATTTGGAAATTCAACTTTGTCACCAAGACGTGGAAACGTTTACCTTGCCAAAAAATAATGCCCAATGAACTAGCTTCCAATGCCATTGTATTAAAAGGTGTTACATTAATAATTCATGGCGGCACTGGAGTTCCTTTTGGCGATAATTGCAATAATAATGTATATTTGTATAATGTTAACGGTGGAGAAATGAAAATTATACCTGCAGAAGGTGAATTACCAAGCCCACAGTATGGGCAAGCTGTAATATGTCACGGACCCTATCTATATACTGTCGGTGGGACAACTGGTGTTGAATATACGTGCGATATTCATAGACTCAATATGCAAACTCAAGTGTGGGAGTCCGTTTATATTTGTGGTGGAAGAGATCAGTGCGAACCGAAAGGCAGATATAGACATGAAATTGCATTTGATGGAAGAATTATTTATGTATTGGGTGGTGGTACTGCCTCCGAAGCTTTCAATCTTGAAGTATGACACTATACAAAAAATAAATTTTTTTCTTAAGTTTTAATAAATTCTCTTAAAGCTAGCACCCTAAAAATTAATTTTTTTAATATCAAGTAATGTAAATTATAATTTAAAATTCAAAAATATACAAAACTTTTAACAAATATTATTTTATAATTGTATAATTTGTATGTACTTATTATAACATTAATAAGTGATATTTTAAGATATTGTATTTCTTTACACGTTTTTTAGAATAATTAATTTGAAGATAATAAGCTGTTCCTTCAAGTAACTTAGATAATTTAATAACAATTTTATAGCGATACTACTTTTTCAAATTTTAGGATATCCCAGCTTTTGATACTTTAGCAAAAAAATGGAAAACGTTATGTACCCAAGGTGATTCAGAAAATTATCCAGCCCCAAGGCGATGCCATGGCTTAGTTCAGTATGTAGATGAAATAACAGGTTCAACCTTGGCTGTTATATCCGGAGGATACAATGGTTCGCAAGTTTTCAATGATGTTTGGAGGCTGGATTTAAATAACTTAAAATGGACCTGTTTGAGAACATGTTTGTTACCGCAACCTGCTTATTTTCATTCTATTGCACTTACTCCAGTAGGTCAAATGTTTACATTTGGTGGAATAGTAAAAGAAGAAAATGAGGTGAAAAATATTCTACTTATAATATTTCTGTTTCATAATTCTACATATAATAAATTTCATAAGGTTGATTCACAGTACAGTTTGTATAATTTCATATACAATGCAATTATATTTTATGATATTGTGAATAATAAAAATGTAATTATTTTTTAGTATTGAAAAATTTAAAAACTATAAATAACTATTTTGTAATATGAATCTTAACAAAAAATTAATAATACAATATATTTTTGCAGGTGGCAAGAACAGATAAGGTTCATTCGGTTTGGTTGACCATACCAAAACTTTCAGAGATTTGTTGGGAAGCCCTAAATTTTTATTATCCTCATATAAAAGTAAAACCGCAATCCTATCTGTTACGAATTGGTATACCTTCAAAATTTGTGCAAAGGTTGGAAGATACACACTGATAACAGTAGCTTCAATTTAGTATAATTAAATTTTTTATTTGCTATAAATTTAATTATTTTTACTAGTTAATAATTAAAAAAATATCATTGTTACATGTGAATAAGAAATTTTACTTATATTTTTGTAATGCCTTAATATATACATTGTGATTAAAAGCCAAGATTGTTAGTAATATTGATTAATATTAATGCCGTTCTCAAAAAATAAAAAAAAGAGAACAAAAATCGGCTGTAAGTATTTTTAAAGGTATATCTGAAAAAAATGAAAATGCTAAATATCATCATATTTATTTGTATATACAAAGTTTTCGTAAAAAATTATATTTCAAATGTTATAAAAGTATGAATAACATTTAAACATTTTTATTTATTTTTACATATTTCATATATTATTTACACCTATTTTACAACTATATTACAACTATTTTATAAATAATTTGAAATTAATAATTTAAATATTTCATTTTGTATATAAAAATAGTTTTAATAAATTCATATTATAATTATTTATTATAATTATAAATAATATAAAGTTCTTGTTTTCAATAATTTCGTATAATTTATTACAACTTTATTATCTGTTAAAAATGAAATTACAAATATCTTTTTTTAATTAATATTAACACATTTTTATTTTATATATACTTTAAAATGAACTTATCTTGAACCAAATTAAAACCAATCAAAAAGATTATTCGATAAATTTTTTGCTAAAATACTCTTAAAAAAACATAATGATGTATTTTCAAAAAAATAATAATTGAAAAATATCCATAATATAAATTAATATAATTTAATAATTTTACATGTATATTGACAATAGAATTTTAGGCATTTTAAATTTCAATAAATAAATTATATAAAAAATTAAATATTCTAATGATTAATTAAAATAATAAAAAAAAATTTTAAAAACATAATATGAATAACTTGTGTCTATATTTCCGTTACACATATTGTAATATGAGTTTTAGTTTATATTTTATTATTGTAACATATTCATATTTCATTATATCGTCATACTTTTGTAAAATTTTAACGTTTATTTAAAACAGACAAAATGGCATTTCGAACTAATCCATTCAAAAGTATTTGTCACTCAATAAAAACAAATGGCTTATGAAATATTTATGAATTTCTAATCTCAAACTGATAAATATAATAAATTAAAAATATACTATCATAATTGAAAAAATTAAAGTAATTTATTATATATGTAATAAATTGTATTCGCGATTAAAAAAAAAATACATGAAAACTTTTTATTAGTTAAATGTTAAAGATAAGTGAATTTTAATAATTATTTAAATCTTTGAAAATTTAATATTTAGAATATGTATGATATAAAAAAAATGAATGAAAAACCATTATCAAATTATTATTTATTTATTGATTTGGAAATGTTATATAAATATAATTTGAAAAACTTACGATATAGCATGTAAATTAAGTTTTTTGTTTTATTTTATGCTTATAAGTATAAGTAATTAAAATGTACGTATTAATGAAATAAGATGTATAATTTACTTTCAACAAATTAAAAAATTCACAAAATTGACGGAAGATGTAAGAATAATATTATTTTATAAATGAATCGAATTCTATCAAAATATCAAACTTCTAATTAAAAATTAATTTTAATATTTAATAACATTAAAAATAATTTAAAAAACATATTTTAAACAATATTTTGAAATATTTTATTTTTCAAATAAAATAAATATACATTTAAAGAGAATTTACTACAAATTTCTGTAAATTATATAGCTAAAAAATAGAAAATTATCTAATTTTTATTGAACAAAAGTTTTTCATAAAGGATCTTGATTATAAATACAATACAAACCAATTATATTCATTTTATTTTAATTTTTTCTATGAGAAATAAAATTTAAATTGAAAACTTTTATATTTACTACTTTATTATATTGTTTATTTTTATATCAATATTTCGTATTAATAATCTTTAATTAATAATTTAAATAATTTAAATAATAAATAAACATTTTTACAAGTACACAGAATTTGTAAGTAATCTCTTAATTACATATTTAAAATGAAAATAAAAATATTGTTTTTCTAGATATGTATTTTTTAAAATAAAATATTAATATTTAATTTGTTGAGTCAACCACGTGTACACTGTATTACATAGTTCATAAAAACAAGTTCAAACCTTCATTACTGCTTGGCTTTGATGAAAGTTTCATATAAAAACTAACATGATTTTTATATGTAGATAATTCATAAAAATTTTATTTAATACTTAGAGTGTTATCAAAGTAAAATAATAATTAACAAATTTCTTATAATAAAATACGTAGTTTTTTTGTTAATGAAATGTTCTATACTTAATTTAAAGTAAAAGTTTCAATCTGACATAGTCTCATTAAAATTTTAAATATAAAACAAGATTAAAATTTAACAGATAATATATCAATTACATAATAAAAACGTTAAATATTTACATTTTATTTTTTATAAAAAAATTGAAGTTGGAGGGATTTTAAATAATCAAGTTTGATTAAATTGCATAATCTTAATGTCGATATCATTTCACTGATGCAAATATGTGTATTCAAATTATTATATAGTACATAATATAAAAAGCGATCTTTATTTATTAAAATAATGATATTGAACTTGCTTTAAAAAAGTAAAAATTACTCAAAAAAAAAAATATATATATATATATATATTAAACTATTTATATAATAGACACACTTGTTGCAGAAGTACATAAATATGTATGGAAAAATATAAATTTTTATTAAAGTTAATTAAAATTACTATTTCATATCTAATATCAGCAAATATTGCGATGCACGCATAATGAGAATTACTTGTCAAAATATATTTATTCTACTAACAAAACTATTATACTATGCCTTTTATATTTTTGTTTAATGTAATTTCATCTGTTGTATAAGCAATTGAAAGTAAAAAAACTCTCGGTTTTTATATTAAATATTTTCAGATAAATTGAAAATTTTGTAAAATTATATTTGTTATATTTTTTAAAACAATTATAAATATGAAATTCATAGTATAATTTTTACACATTGTAATTATATGAAATGTTTTTATTAAATTAGTATTTTTTTGAATATAAGAAATTTAAAAAGGCATAATAATGTAATGATTTATATTTTTATTATATTTTATGGATCATTGTTCATTATTTCAATTTTATAATAATGGTTTATTATTACCAAATTCTTTTTTAATTTTAATATTCGATTCTAATATGATAAAAAATAATGCATTAAAAATGCTTAATTGTGTAAAATTAAATGAAAAATTCTAACGATGGTTAAATAATAATTTATCTTGCCTTAAAATTAAAATTTGAATAAAACTCAAATTTTATAATCGATAATAAAATTAATCATTTTTATTATATGCATATTAGATTAGAATTACTGAGCAATGTAAAGATTTCAAATACTTAAGTTTATCTTATGTACACCATTGTATAATACGATTCAAAAACATGAAATAAATATAATGAATTTTAGATAATATTTAGAGAATTATTAAATTGTAAATAATTATTCTACTTGCAATCGATGAAATAATGCTAAAAATAAAATTTTAAATACTTAATAGTAATTGTTATGTTAATATATGGAACATGTGTTTTATTTTTCTTCCTCGTCATAAGCAAGAAATAGTAAGAGTTTACTATTAAAACACAAACAACCAAAAAATAATAAGTTTATACAATACTTAAGATGTTATTTTATATAACTTTATTATAACTGAAAAATAATAAACTATTAAATGATCGTATTATATTAAAAAAAAATTTTCATTAAGTGAAATGTATTCTTCGAAATATGCAATAAATTCGAATATTTACCGTTAAAATATATATATATATATATATATATATATATATATATTAAAAAATAAAAATTGTATTTAATAGAAATTTATTTAGAGTTATAAAATATAAAAGAGTAAAATTGTTGACTTGTTTGTCAAATGGTATTTATGGGTTCATTAAAGCCCATAAGATCTGACAATCAATTAAATATATGTAAAGAATATTTTATATATTTATAAATTGTATTTCTTATATTATTTTGTCAACAACTTTCGTATTAATGATAGAACTTCAATTTTTTTTTTATTAAAAAGATTGAAAAGTGGAAAAAGCAAGAAATTAATTTTGAAATATGTTCAGTATATTTTTTCATATAGGAACTGAATGTTATAATAGTCTTTTTTAAATTATCCTTTTCTCCGGACTCACACCGTCAATCTTGTGTGCTACGGACTTCTGTTCTTAGGTATTTATTTATGTTCCCTCCCTTGTTAACACATATTTTCTCCATTTCTCTACAAGTACAAATTTGTGGCAGTGGAATGAGATAAATCCAATAACAATAGATTATTAGTAGAAAAAAATATAAGTATAGTAGTCTATATATTATAAGTTATAATGAATTTAGAATGTTACATAATATTATGTCAAACTTAGTTTAAAATTCTTATTAATTGTTACTACATCAATATTTCAACGTGTTGCTAAATTACAAATACAGATATATATTTTGTGCGAAAAACGATTAAATCTATCTTTGGAATGAACGTTGCAAAAATTATGCTTATATAAATGTTCATCTATACAACGTAAAATATGTATTTGAACATTTTGAATAATAATATTCAAATTTAAGATGTTAAAAGACAAAATTATAGCCAGATTCAAGCCAGTCAGTTCGCTTGTTGCCACAAGTACTTAAAGTCATTTTTGTAATCTATTTTTATTAAAAATGTTTTAATAACTAACCACATAATTAAAAATTAAAACAATAATTCACGCATTAAATCACTTTGTATATTAAAGAGCTCTTTAAACGAAATTCTGAAAAAAATTATAAATTAATTTGTAGATAAAACATGTAAAATGATTAGAACTACTATATCAATATTTTCATTATAAATTATATAATCATCTCATTTATTTATTACATTATTTTAAATAAAATTTAAATAAAACCGTATAACAAAAATTTAATAAAAATTTACATTTAAATCGATAAAATGCAATCATTAAGATACTTTCTTTATAAAATAACATTAACGAACATTTTAATCTGTAAAATTAGTAAATAGTAATTACGGTATATTATTATCAAATTTTTTTATTGTGATTTTTTATAATTTATTGCTACAATAGTTCACTATTTTTTCAAATCTCATTTTTTATCGATATTGTTGATATACAATTTTTCATATCTTGCCTTTTTTCGAATAATAACTTTTTTATAATTAATTTTTTTAATTTATCATAATATAAATACATGTGTATATGTATTTATACATTCTTTTTAACGTTTTTTAATCATAAGTAGATATTTGCAAAAAAGTTTAATTAAAATCACTTCTCATATAAACAATTAGATAAACTATATAAAATTTATATTATAAATAAATTAGTATTAATTTTTCTTTTGTACCGTTCTAAAATAAAATTATATATAATTGATTAAATAAGATTGAAATATAGATGATAATCTATCGTTAACTAATTAAGGATAACTAAAGCAATTTCAAATGTTAATACCTTTAGAAAATATACAAATTAAAAGACTCACCTTTTAATTGTGCTTTTATTTTATTTATAAATAAATATACAATATAAGTAGATAATGAAAAGTAGTATTTTTGTATAATATAAATTTAAGGAGCTAATCTTAATAGACGTGTATATATACATGCAGAAAGTGATTATTTGTACATTTACAACCGTAGTAATTATATTTTTTTTTCATGCTATAATAAATGAAATAAAATTATAATCAAGCCTTTTCATTGTACTATTGTAACGATTTCTTGCATTTCTTTATTTATTGATAGAGACGGACTTTTGTAGAGAAAAGACAAGAACTACGAAAAGACCATAAATTTTCAGTTGAAATGTCATAATTATTTATTTATTGAATATAATGAAATAATGTAAAAATTTAATGTTATATAAATATAAATAATGTACTGTAAAATACTAATATAATATAATGAAAAATATATGCTTTATATCTGTTAATATTGAATGAATGATTATAAAATTAAAAAAAAAGAAAAACTGTAAATACGATAGTCTAAATTTTATTAAAATTACAATCACAATTGAGTATTTAATATTGTTTGTTTATTACAACAATTAACTAATTAGAAATTATTATGAATTAAAGAAATTAAGCTCAAAGCCCTTTATTTATATAAAAAAAAAACACATGGAAACTAAATATTTTGCTAAAAAAGTAAAAATTATTTCGTACTCTAAAAATATAGGTTTTAAATTAATAGAATAATGGACCATCTACTTAGCAATATAGGATACTAGTATTTAAAAAAATAGTAAATGTTCTATAAATCAATGAGTTAAAAATATCTTACTAAATAATCTCTTTCAATTTTATATAGCATTACGTTTATGTAGCAAAACACAAACAAAATGACAAAATGTAGTAAATTCTTTATAACAATATTTATATTAAAGTCAATTTAATTTAATATAATGGCTTAAAACACCTAGACATATGATCATCCAAAATTAGAAAGCATTGCACTTTCACTTTAAAAATTTTGTTCAAATATATAATTATTAAACATGAACAATTTTTTATATTTTAACCATTAGTCTAGTTTCAATCTTAACAGTTTGTATATTAAAATTTATATTATAGGTAACTTAATTACTATTTTTTATTAATATTAGTGATTATTTCCAAAAGACGATGCTTGAAGTAAATTTATGTAAACTAATTGATCATGAAGCAATAGTTAATCAAATTTCATATGACTATGAACAAAAATTGTATTTTTTTATATATCGCAATGGTTAGAATATCGAAGTTAGAAATCGAATTTTTAGAATAATATATGTCACATTCACAGTGCTAGTTTCTATTTGATATTTTAAAAATAGATCTAAATTTTCAAATTTCAATTGTTTTTAATTATTTTTATTTGAAAAAATAAAGCGCCGTATTTTTTTTCTTTGCTAAGCCCATTTTAAACTTGTAATCTTAATTATAATATACATTTTTAGTTATATAATTTAATTTGGCTTTGAGTCAGATTAAATGTAAAAATAGAATAGCGTTTGAATATTTTAAACACACAATAAATATAAATTTTTCTTATTTGAATCAACAAAGCACTTTCAGATCTGAATGTAAAATTTTCTATTTATGGAAATTACAGTATTTCTCTGGTATATCTAAATCTCAAATTTTTCGTTTCACCTCATAGTCATACATGCCATCAAATACATAACAGCACATTCGACGCGAAAAACATTAAAAATATGTGTAATATACTATATAAATAACCCTCACAAGAAAACAAAACGTAAGTTATTAAGTTTGAAATTGTCATTTCCAGGTTTTTGAGATCCAATAGTTATAGCAATAAAGGCGAATTGTCCATTGTCATCCGGGTCATTTAAAAATAGAACTAAGAAATAATAAATTTTAGTAATCAATTTTAGCAATTATCCATGAATTGATTTGATACAAAAATATCCCAATTTTCGAACCTAATGACGTAAGATATGTTTAGGCGTGCTTATTTACAATGTAGCAGTATTACAAGTTTTTTTATTATGTACGCAGAAAAATATTGCATTAGTTAAACTAAATTAATTTAAATACCATTAACTATAAATTAATTTTTCAAAATTATTTTTAAATATTTCAATAACAATGTATTCTGATAATTTGAAAATAAAAACTGTAAGTTAAAACTGTGGAACTTAAAATATGGGATTGCGTTCACTTTCTTAAAACATTAATTTAATTTTTTTAAATATATTTGATATTTTAATTAATAATATTAGGCTTGTTTATTATATTTTTTGAAAACCTTAACACGTATTCTTAAAAAAAAAGGATTAGAAAAGGTTTGATTATTAATAATAAATTATAGTATTTTAGTATTTTAATCTATATTAACAAGATCGTAGTATTTTAATCTATAAAACTTTTCATATTTAAAATTAATGCATCGAATTTGTATAAAATTTCATTATTAGAAATGATATAAGATTGGTTATGAAAATGTTTATTATTAAGTAATGCTAGCAACATTTGATAATCAGAACTTAAATGATATATAAAACGCTGTATGGCTTAAAATCAATATAAGCTAAAAAAAAATAAAAAATATTCTAATTTGTCTAAAACTATTGAAATTACTTTAAAATGTTTCATAGAAAAAAAGAATAGAGAATGACAAAAAAATTTCTCTGTCGTATATAAATAAAAATTGTTATATAAATACAACTAATGTTTATCTGTATAACAAAT
Source organism: Ceratosolen solmsi marchali (assembly GCF_000503995.2). Lineage (NCBI taxonomy): Eukaryota > Metazoa > Arthropoda > Insecta > Hymenoptera > Agaonidae > Ceratosolen > Ceratosolen solmsi. The sequence goes on from NW_011948417.1 coordinate 9,383,435, forward strand.
GATCAATAATTTATGCACTTATTAAATTGAAAAAAAAAACCGTATAAAAAAATTATTAGAAGATCTGCGTATTTTCAGTTACAGGTTGAGAAATGCGCAGTTGATAACGTTTGTATGTCTATTGCGTCCGTCGCAAGAATCTCGTTATACAATTTTGCGTCTTCCTTTTGCAATTGATTTTCTTAAACGGGCCACGTGCTTTGTATTTAATACGATTCCATAAAGCGTACTGAGCAATAAATGAAATTTAATGGTTACAATAAGTAAATTAATTGACTACGTTTCACGTCGTTTAAATGAAATATTTTACTGCAGTATGATGCACTGATCCATACACAAACATGAGTCAATGCAATCATAGAAAATGCAGGAATGTAGTCAAATAAAATTACAATTATGTGCTTGGAATTATTTTAGATGAAGTTTTTGCTTAAAAAATTCAAGGTGAAACTAATTGGACTTGTTATTCTACGTAAAATGCTTAATAAAAGGAGTATCTTAGTTTAAGAAGTATTATGATATATCAGTATTTAAACATCCGTTTATTATTAATGTTTCCTGTTATGCAAATAAAATATAATTCATTATATACTTTTTCGAACCGAACATTATGATAGAACGTATAGTAGAATGCTGTTACTATTGCTGAAGAAACAAGTATAAACATATATTTGTATCTCTAGGGCCAATTTCATATAAAAAGTACATTACCTATCATTATAAAAATTTTTATAATACAATATTTTATTATTATAAAATATATAAATAATATTAAAATAAATGTTTAATTTCATAATAAAAATTGTAATGATTAGTATACGTAAGTACGTATATTGATATTAAAAATTTGATACAAACGGTTATATCAAATATCTTTAATTTTGCTATTTAATTTCAAAGGAAATTTAGAAAAGCTTCAATTTGCATTTCTTATTATTTAGAATAAGATTGGTTTGCAGGCCTCAAGTTTATTTACTGTTTCTAAGTCTGTAACTTGTAACTCATCAGAAACACAAAGCAAACTTATATGTCATTCAAGTTTAGTCACATTAAATAATACGTTTTGAATTCTAATAAAACATTATGTTTCTCTTTTTTATTTTTATTTTTAAGTAAATTACATAAGTTACTTTAACATAAAGTTATATATATATATATATTTCATTATAAAATTAAGATTTTACAATAATTTACATGTAATGTGTAAATAATAAATGCATATATGCGTAGGAAAAAAACTTTACAACGTTGGAAAGTTGAAAGTTAAATTAAAATAATAATTGCTCTTAAATTTTTATATTCACGCTTAAAAAATTTATCAAAAATCACTCGATTCATATTCTGATAAAATATAAGAAAATTGTTATTACCACAAAAAATCACCCGTTAATATTAGGGATAGTTTAAATATTTTATTGAACATTTGAAATAAAGTAATAGAATATAATATCCTGTTTTTAAACTTTTTTATATAAAAAATATACCTGATTAAGATTGTAAATATTACATAATGATTAAATTAAAAAGATAAATAGCCTCCAATGAAATACAAATGAAAGAGATAATGGAACGTTTTTATTTATAAGCTCAGAATCGCAAGTACATACATGTTTACGCTTGTATTGGCGCGTACTTCTGATTCCTAGACTTAATCCTCCTAGTGACAAGGAGATTAGAAAATCAGAGGTTAGCCTATAGTAATGCAGTATATAGTAAGGCTTTCAATAAAAAGGGTAAATGTCGGGCATTTTAAATCTTTATAAGATCATTTTGAAGGTCGTGTGCTTACGACAGTAATGCTAGTCAATCTCATATTTAACTATTACATGACTGTTCTACCTTCCTAATATAATAAGTACAGTAGTAGCCGAAACCTGAAACTTTCTGGTAAAATGTAATAATCATATTTTATTTTATTATTTCATATTTAAAGAACGGTATGCATAAATCTTTCCTATATACATATTTACATAAGTTCACTCATACTCAAATTTCTTTATCCTGCAGTTTACTATATTTTGAATAACGTGCCTCATAATGTCTTACTCTACTTCGTAATTTCCTTATGTTCGGACACCCCCCCCCCCCCAATCCATCCCATCCAACAAATCGATCTATTTATCTCTTATATACATGTTTTTTTTTTTTTTTTTTTTTTTTTTTTTTTTTTTTGTACAAAATATAAACATTGTTGTATGACTTCATTGCGATAATCTATTATGTGTTTTTAATGTAAGTATTTACTTTATCATACACCAAAGCACTATTCATATATAGCTCATTATATTTTTTAATATTTTACCTGTACATAGGACATTCGACCAAATTTCAATGAGGTTTGCAACATTTACCTTAAACAAATATTATAATTAATAGTCCTTAGCGACTATCATGCAGTAACCGAAATAATCTATAATAGATAAAACGCGATTATCAGGAAGACAAAATGTAGTTTGATATAATTCCTCAATATGAGAACTTAGGAATATTATACGATTCATACTTTTTAAAAGAAAAATTTCAAATTGCATTAAAAATATTTTATTCTATTTATTTTGCTTGCGAAAATTATTTTTAGTGAAATTGTTAATTAAGAATTTTAAAATTCTATAATTTAAAAGAAATCATTTTACAAAATAATGATAATATTCTTTAAATATTTTTTAATAATTCTTAGGAACGTTTTTTCAATTACTTAAGTTGAATTTTATGTATATAACATACAGAATATTTATTATAAAATTTTCTGAGCTAAATGAATATATAAAACAATATTCATTCATGACTTTATTGTAATTAATTGTAGTATAAAAATTGAAAATATTCAAATTATTTATAATAGAGAAGAGAAATAATAATATGTTTATTGAAAATTATATTCAACATGGATCTCGTATATTATAACTTAATTATAACATTACATTTGTAGTTTTATTTATAAATCGATTTTTAATTATGAATGCAGGAAGTGTATAGGCAAAATTACAAGCCACAAGCTTCATAGACTATAAAAATTGAAATAATAAATATCACACGATTTAATAAGTTTATAACGTTTCTTATCTCAATCAATACATATTATCTAATTCTTGTGTTTTATTTTTCAAAGTGATTATTTTTGTTTATTATTTATTTTAAATATTAAAAAGTATCTGATTCTATTTTCCATTTAATAATATAAAAATGCCAATTTTATATATATAAAACGAAATTTTATATTTTATACAAAGAAATATTGTAATTTCAAACAATTTTAAGCGTAATTTCAAGAAATTTTTGCGTATATGTATAAGTCAAGTATAGTCGTCGTTACAAAAAAATTATTATACATTCAGCTAAAATATATATAAGTAAATGTAATTTATACTAAATATATAAAAATTTATTTAGAAAAATAGATATATTTAAGTGTGATTTTCGGTGTAACAAAATCGTATACTTTAAAAATATTCATACATTATCGTTTAAAAGACTTTTATGTTATGTAAATTTGAAATAGAAAAGAAATTTAATTAAACTTGATAAAAACAAGCCACATATATTAATAAGTAAGTTAGTCCCACTGTTAAGTCAAATCAAATATGTACTTTTACTTTACAGATATATTATAAGCTCTAACAAGGTTTAAAGGCGATGAAAAAATATTATATTGACAATAATCGTATTTTTTCTAAAATGTTACAGTTCTTTTTACAATTTATCGAATAAGACAAATTTAAATGAAATATTTATTAGTAAATATTACTCTAAAATATAAAAAATGAACAAAAATGAATAAAGAATTTTGCAATCACTTTATTATTTTTGAATTGAGTTAATACATTTTTTTGTTTTGGATTGGATATACATTTTCAAAATTTTTAAGAATTTTAACGATTAGTCAGTCAATGGATTAATTTCGCTAATGTAACAATTATTCAGTCAATGTAATGTCTTATAAACGAACATTTTTGTAAAAGTCTTAATAATTTTATAGGTACTTAACTAACAATGTTGATACTGCAACTGAGATTTAATTGTTTGAAAATTAATTTCTGTGATAGTAATTAAAAGTAAAGCAAAATGTTACACATAGATACTTAATAAACAATATCAGTATCGCATTCAGATTCAATTATTCGAAAATTAATTTTTGTAATTGGAATGAAAAAATAGAGACACATAGACACGACAAAAGGGTAAGTACATGATTAACAAAAGAAAAAATTTTACAGTCGCGGATGAAAAACGCGGAGAAAAAAAAGAGCTTAAAAAGAAGCGATGGTATTTAAAAAAAATGTTTCAATACATAATGTACTTATGAATGCATGCATTGACATATATTATTTATATATGACATATATATATATATATATTTATATGTAATATACTTTGGTGGCCCGGAAATGCAAAATCGTGAAAATGATAGTATGCGGGTGCGCTGTGATGGCGATTGCGCGCTGGGGGCAGGGGAGGGGGTCGACCGGCGAGAGATAATACGGTGCGCTTGCGCGTGACTTCGTGTTGGTTCGTGGGCAATCGGAGCTATTCGGAGATTATAAGAAGTCTCTCGCGTTATAAGGCTGATCAGTCATCATCGGACAACGTTTGCTTAGTTGTCGTTAACAGCTGAGTGAGTTGCCGGCCATTAGCACGCAACAACGGCAAACGAGAGACTCGCAATAACTTACAGATTGACGAATAGTAAAATAATAATAGTTACTGCTGGGCTAGCAACAGCGTTGAGCCCTTGACTTTGTAATACGAGGACCAGGATCTCGATCGAGGACACGACGCGACGGGCCCGTTTCAAATGCTGCCGTATCGTCAACGCTGCGGTAGTAGAGTCGAAGACGACGACGAGGTCGAGCATCAACAGCAGCAGCAACAGCGCTTTGCAGATCGCAGCGTCCTGAGCGACGAGATCAAGTACCGTCATCGCGTTCCCGCTGCCTCTTAGGGGAAGGATTTTGATGCGATATTGTCCGCCGGGAATACCTGATCCTCGAAGTCATTGGAACGTCGCCGCGGAGGAGCCCGGTGCTTAACTCGCCAAGAAGCAGTGGTGGTCTGTCGTTTGCGAAGAGGGAGAAAAGGCTACCGAGCACACGCGCAGAGGGAAGCGCGAAGGAGGGGCAGAGAGGGATAATACAGGGTGAAGACCGAGACGGAGGAAAGTAGGGTGGGCGAGGGTGAAGCAGGAGAGTGCGGGGGGGGGGCCCAGTTAAAAGGAGATTGAGAAGAAGTTGACGGATCGTGCAAAGATAGTTTTTTTCCAGAGCGGGTTTTACCCCCGGCCGTGGAGAAAATGGAACAGAAAAGGCTTTACAAGCTCGTGCTCACGGGAGGTAAGCCGTTTACATTTACGTTTCAATTTTTGCGCAACGTCGCTTTAACCTCAAATGTGCATTCTGGCCCCAGGCTTGCATGCGCGCGCGCGCTCTCGCCACTGAAGGTAGATAACGAAAGAAAACGAGACGGGAAGGGCAAATAATACAGAGTGTATGGCACATTGTATTGTTAGTTGATATTTGACGAGTAGTGGCGTCGGTATATCCGCGGTCCGACCATCCGGTATCTCGAAATTTAGCTGCATTGTTGCTCCTCGACTTGGCTAAGCCGACCACGTGCTTCTCTTAACAAGAGGCCACGGTCGCGCAGTCGCTCCCCGATTGCACTCTCATCCGCCAATTCCCCCGCCTTCCGTCGCCATTGTATCTTAATTGCCATGAGTCGTCACCGCTAGAGCAATTGTTATCGGTGAGCTCGTGCTTCGGAGGAAAAGCTCTTCGTGGCCGTGAAAAAGCGAGGAGGCGCGTGGGCGTTCGGAGTATTGATTTTCGTCATTCGCGAGTCGTTTCAAGGACGCGAGTGCAGAAGAAAAGTGTCGGGAACGCGCGGCATGTATATCGTCGTTGCGCGGGCCAAACATTTCGTTGTATTACGCGGCTGGTAATAATTGCAAAAATACTGACTGCAAAAATCCGACGTGTCCGACCTTCCTTATCTCGTTATCCGTAATGTCATTACTTTCCCGTCATTTTGAAATCTTATTTTGCGCGCACTATAAGCGTTCGTCCGAGTATTAGAATTAAATGGTAATGTATCTTTGGAATGGTTCTCTCGACGATATAAATTTTAAATTTTAAATTAAACGAACTGGTCAGTTGGATCGCGACATGTTATTTGTCATTTTGGTTTTATATAAGGAAGGTACTTTGTGCCGCGCGCCCGCCAAGCTGGTCAAACTTATAAAATAAAATTATTAAAATAATGCCTTGCGAAAGCATCGGAGTCTCGCTGGCTCATAATAAATTTTTAAAAGATTTGGTTGTGGAATGTTACGTGACCCTTCCCCCCCCCCCTTACCCATTCCCCATGCCCTTCCAACCCTTCTATATTTATCTTTTACGGTAGTATTTTAAACCCATTCTGTAGTCTGGATATAACGATAGTGGTGATGTTTACCAGATATCTCAATAATGGCCAGGATAATGCTTTATCGACACGAACCTTTATGAAGACCGTTCTTGAAAAGCTCAATTCCACAAAGTAATATGAGCCACGAGGCGCTTTCCTCGTATTTTTTGATATTAGAGTTCGTGGATGGTCGTCGTAACAGCCGCGACGTGGCGCTTTATTTTGTCTACTCGTCTAGTTTGTCTTATATCTTCTTGGGTATGGCGTATATAAAAGCAGTGTTATACAATTTCAATCTACGTCCTTTCACATTTCGTTCATCCTTTTACTTAAGTTTATTCTTAATTGACGTTACTATTGACAAATTATTGTTAGTCATTATTAAGACTTTTAATTATCAAATACTTATCATCTTTGATTTCGTAAAAACTGGTCTGAGATATAATTTATCTACCTTTAGTACGTATTATTACGTATTATTTATTTGAATGTCAATCAATAAGAAAAATTCCACGATGCATAATACTCTACTAACAATAATGTAGACAGTACTTGAAACGTCAAATTTATACATTCTAGCTGTTTTCAAACTTAAAAACTCTATGTATTTGTAATCTGCATTACCGTATTAAGCTCGCTTAATAATCGAAATAATTTTTTTTTTTAATTTCACCTATGCTCCTTATTGCACGAGAACTTTCATAATAAATTTTTATTATTTATAAAGTTTGTATTATTAATTTTTTATTAAAATTGATTTTAGCAATTGATTTCGCATTTTGCGGCTCGATCACAATCAATGTTTTAGCAGTGATATGATTACAAAGATAAAGTTAAAGATAAAGATAAAGATTTATTTAATAAAATACCACTATTTAGACAATAATAATAATAATTGCTACGGATAATGCCCGGACGTAAACAGTAGAAAATCTTTAACAATAATTATTAAAATGCAAGATTATGCAATTATCTGAAAAGCTATATTATAAAGTTATTCGGAGTATATTTTAAGCGCATATTCAATAGCGTTAAAAAATCTCACAATGGGCTAAAATTTTAATTAATTGCGTAAACAGTGAGGTTGTTGTTTGGCACAGACAGTGCTCATTTCATGTATCTCAGAAATAAATTTTTCAATAAATTTATTTCCTGAACGATATACAAAGCTGCATTCATATGCAACAATGCTTGGACGCACAGCCGAATTTCCTGTCAATCACTAGATGCATATGCATTAGTTTAAGTAATGGGCGTAGAAAAAGAAAAGGATTAATTAATATCGATAGATGTAAAATCACGTACTCATAGAAAGTACAATTATTTCCAGTAATAAGTACTCAATCCGGATAAATTATTTTTTTTATTACAGATAATTAATGACATTTGTAACGAACGACATTCTACTGCCAGTAGACGATCTAAAGATGAATATTATAAGCATTTTTCGCTTTTATAAGAGGATCATCTCTATTAGTTAAACATACAATTTTTTGTGATACAATAAATAGTGCGTACATTATAAATATCACTTAATAAATCAATATTACATAGTACTCATTTTCATGATATTACAATCATTTTACATTAAATTTCTATCATTGACATTAACATTAATTCTATTTATATTAACAGAAAAAATATACAAGTGTGAACATTAGGAAAAATTGATTATATTGTAATTATCTTTTGTATTTGATACTTACGTTTTGTTATTATAAACATAAATTATTTTATTTGTCACGTGAATATAACGCCTTAATATGTGATAAATTGTGATGTAGTTTTTATATCCATAGCTATTGCATTTGACATATTCTATTATAATCTTGTTCAAGGACATTGGAGCTAGTCTATTATCTTTACACATAAGAAACAGAACTTTTTAATACTATAAGAAAATTAAAAATATATAAATATTATAATATGCGAATGAAAATATGCATTTAAAAATTTTGCCAAAAATTTAAGATACTTCGGTACTTTTATGAATTTCAATATATGGTATATGGGTAATAAGATAAATTAATAATAAGAAATTAGTTTATTAATTGTAGTAAATTACAATCCATTATTAATATGTTGAAGTATATATTGCTATAAACAAATTGTAAATTATATAGTTATATATTTATTAAATTAAAAAAAAAAATTTATCATAGCAATCAAGAAGTATTTATACATTTATAAATATTTCTGGTAAACTTCTATTATAATATATATATAGAAAAATTAAAAATTTTCAATCAATCATATCCCACCAGCAAGATAATTTTTAAATTGTTAAACGACGCACTTGGTAGCACATTTTCATTTTCTATTCATCATAACATAGCATTATATTTATTAATTTTATTTATGTTTAAGTAATAATCATATTCATAATAATATTGAAATTTACGAAAATATACGAAGTACATTTTTATGTTGGAGAATAATGGAAAACTTGGATAAAGATTAGTTAATTTAATGTCATATTAAAAAATCTTTAGATGTAGACTTAAAACGAAGCAGGATGCATACCAATTAAAAATATATTAATTAATAACTGTAGGATAATTAACAAGTCTGTCAAAGCTATTTAATCGGTGTTAGAAGAGAAGTAGTAAATCGATTTATTGATATATGTAACTAAAAATGTAAATAACTAACTGAATAGTAAATGTAGTGTATATACAATATGTAGTAGTCCAATTAATAAATCCCAAATAATTAAAATATTATGTACTTATAAAAATTACAAAATTATCCATAAATTTGTAATAAAAAATTGGCGAATAGAAGATGCTGTGATATGTTAAGATACAAATATCTCAACATAGCTATATTTAAACTCAACGCTAATTTATTAAATTAAATTTATACGAACAACTATATAAAATACACAATAGATTTTATCAATTTCATATTGAAGAATAAATAAAGATGTATATTTAATTATTATACTTTTTTGTTTCGCGTAATAAAATAAATCTATTTTTTCAAGTATATTATTGTTGATCTATTTCCTATTCTCCGTGTATTCAACCTTTTCTGTATTATTATTTTTTGCTTTTCAGGACCATGCGGAGGCAAAACCACCGGGCAAACTAGATTGTGCACCTTTTTTGAAAACCTAGGATGGAAGGTGTGTAGATAATTGTATTTCATAGTTTTTCACATTCCATGGAGACTGTTAATAGCAAAATTTTATATTTTTTAAATTAACAAAAAATGGTCGGTTAAACCATTCAATATAGATTTTTATATTAATTCTCTCTTATATGTGTATGTATGTGTGTGTGTATATATATACATGCATACGTGCACATGTATATACACGAAAAAGAATAATATAAAAAGTGTCATCCTCTTTATTTTAAATGTTGCATTTTCTTCTATCTTCTACGACCCATTTTATTAACGATAAGCCCTTTGGATTTTGCTCAAAATTTCATCTCCCTTAACTTTTCTTGAAATACTTAATTTATTTCACTGATTAGATAGCTCATTTCATTTCGTAAACAAATACGGAACAGGCCGCATAAACCAATAAGACATGTAAACGTATAACGACATGTAAACATTGACATGTAAATAATAATATACAAATTATATGAAAATTAAAATTTAAGTATTTGTTGTTAATAATATAGTCAAAGCATTTAATATGCTATATATATTATAAATACGCAAGAAAAAAGAATGAATGATTCATTATCATTTCTTTTATTCGGTATATACAAAATTGACCAATTTTAATAATAAAAGCTTTTAATTAAATATACTTTATCTTAAGAATAATTTAGATGGAAAAATCATGTTTATTTTCTTCTTACTTAATCGATAAAACATTTCGAAATATATACCTAAAAGTTCTAAAGCAAAAGTCTAAAGCAACTATCAAAATTTTAAGATACTAACTACGAACAACAATATGTTAAATTAGATGATACAAAGAACAAAAATTTTTGCTTTATCTCAGCAGTTCAACAATTCAATTAATATAATATTGTTCACATTATTAAAAATATGACTTTATTTGTATCTTTTAACATAAATATGAAAGAAGATCTCCATTCTATTATAAATCGTTTTAATTCATCATCGATAAAAAAAAAGTGAGTATTTATATTTTTTTTAATTTTATATTGGATGGGTATAATACATTACCAATTTTTAAATCTCTCTGTAATTATTAATTTAAAATCTTAGTTTTATTAAGATTAAATTTTTTTTTAATATGTGACCAATTACGGATATATAAAAACAAATACAAAAAATTACAATGATACTTAATACATTTAATACACTTAATACATTACAATTACATCATATGTAATTAATTAATTGTAAATTTAAAATGTATTGATTTGCTTGACATTATTCTTTCTGGTCTTAAAATTTATTAAACCTGAAAGTAACATTACCTTTTGTATCTTTCACATCTTCAGAGAAGTAGTTACACGGTATGTAATTATAAGAAAGAAATATTTTATCTTTCAAAAAAAGAGAAAAAAATTAAGTTTCACAAAATGATATAAAGAATTTTAAGAATTTTTTTATGTATATTTAAAGTATGTTTATTACAATACTTTTTTGTTAGTTTTATTTTATTAAAATCTTATTCTTAAAAAATATATAATTATTATATTTTATGCGTATTAAATTATATGTTGATAAATAAAATTGGTTACGTACTAAGATATAAAACAAATTTTAAAAATTTTTACTGATCATTAAAGAAAACATGTTAGCTAAACAATTGTAATTTATTAATCTGAATCATTACATTTTGAAAATATGATGTTGTGTTTATAAATATTGTAAATTATGAATTGATACCAATAATCTTCTTTTATGTTAAGTCGTCGAGTATTTCATGGTATTAAAAATTGCTTAAAATTTTATAAAAAATATAAAACTCGTATACTTCCATGTTGCAATTTTTACCGTATTTCTTGCATCTAATATTATTAATCCATAATTTTTTATATTTAGATCGTTTAATATTCCTTAATAGTTAATAATATTAATTAATTGTATTGATGAAAAAATTTTTAATCATGCGGGTTTCGGATAAGAGCCTAATAATATCTAAAAGGAAGAATATATTATATATTATATATTCTAATACAGTTTTATTATAAATTCTAATAGATTCTAATTCTAATACATTTTATTATAAAGTAGCTATTTTTACATTCGCATATTACATACCATTTAGCTTGTTTCATTTAATATGAAACCTAAAATATATTTTCAATGAATAATTAAACTGATAATTATAAAAGTTTAACGTAAAACTTAAAATTTTAATTTTTATATTTTATATTTTAAATAAAATATTGGTTGAATAATTTGATTAATTTTTCTGTTATTTTGAAAAATGAAATAAAATCTCTTCAGTTTGTCATTTTAGAAAATTCAAAATTATTTAGACATAATTTACAGTAATAATAAGTGTGAAGTCACATTATATATTAATGTCAATTTAAGAAATTTAAAAGCGATAATGATATTTACAGAGATTAATGTGATTTATTATTTGCAAGTATTAAATACAAGCAATAGATTTATATAAATTTTTTACAGAAATATAATAAATATATAAGCCTACAGTATTTACTTTGAAAAAACAGTTACCACTATTATGAATAATATTTCAAATCAGTTTTTCAAATATCCATTTTCGTAGTAAAACTGTACAAATTACTCTGAAAGAATAATAACTGGTACTAATGGTAATACATATAGAAATAATGTAGCATTAAAGCTACAAATTACTACTGTACGAAGTCGATGATTTTAAATCTATATAACGAGAAAGTAGCAAAATCGAATTCTTTATTCAAAACTGGTTTAAGATATTGATACTCTGTTTAAATTCAAATTTTCTACATGTATATTACCTACGCATATATTCTATATCTATATATCGAAAGAGGAAGTATTTAATATCTTTAAATAAGCGATAATAATAAATGATATTTACAGTTGACAAAAATGAAAACCGACTAAGAGAATATGCTCTCAGAAAAAGTTTATTTTGTTGTATTGCATCAAGTGTTTTTTAAATTTTCACCGAGGATAAGCATTAGCGATAGGTCAATTCAATCTCATTAATAATTAAAGCTAAAATAATGTAAAATTTTAGTATATAATTGCTTAACAAAGTAGAGATTATTGAAATATACAACTTTCTTTACTTTCATGGTATAAATTTCCAATTCATCTTAGATTCTATTTTATAAGATTATCAATTTCAAATGTTAAATCATATTTAACCCAATAAAGTTTATTACAATTTTTGACAAATGTGTATCATAGTTTTGAAGATTTTTTTTTAAAAAGTAGCTATAAATGGAGATACTAAAATTTTGTATAATACATAAACATAATAGATAAAACCATTTAATATGTTTTATATAGCAAATGTCAATTAGTATTAGGTTAGAAATTTTCTATTGTAATTTCGTCGTTTTAAAAATATCTATATAAATGATATTGAACTTTATAAAGTCTATTGATGTATCTATTGAACAATAGAGTATTGTGGAGGTAACAATTATCATAATGGATCATTTGACATGTATTATATCATATTATGATATAATACAAATATGATCAATTTTTAGTAACTTTACTTCGGTTAACATATATTCAACTTTGTTTCGAAATGATTAGTTTTATAACGAATAAATACTAATTAATATGTAGAAACTGTTGTGATCTACGGTTATAATAGTAATTAGTTGATACGTATTAAATAAGTAATTTACAACTGCATCGTACATTATTAAGTTTAATATGTTTGGACAACCATCATATACCCATTAAATATAGATTCAATTAATTCAATTTCAATTAATTTAATTCACTTGAATTATTCTGAAAGCGACTTAAGACTACAAGAATATAAAAATATTGTGGACTTTTCCATAAATTAATCAAATCGTATACTTTTGCATATTGTGTCACAGTATTAATTTTTTTACTATAACAATTTTAAGTTATAATAGTTTAAAGAATGTTTCTTGTTTATTTTTAATATTCGTTATAAATAAGAAAAAGGACAATTTGTAGAGAATGTGAGAATTCAAAGTTATGAATAATTAAGGTTTGTATAAATACAGCGTATTAAAAAAAAAGTGTTATTCTTAAAGTACTTTTTTTTTTTTTTTAAAGAAAAATAAAATGTTTAATTGCTCGATTTTTCCTTTAGACGTGTATACTTTGAGCATTCTAAAATGTTTCTAATTGAAAAAATCTATCCCGTGTATTTATTATTATTATTATTCACGATAATATTGAATTAAATTCAAAGTTAAATAATTATTCTGGATAAAGTTTATAAAATTTAAACTGCTTAACCATATATCAAAATTATATAATACCACTTGCAAAATCTGTTACATACAAGTTGCTCGTAAGTGAAAATAGATTATTAATATTTATAATATATTTATATATAATTATTTATTTTATAGGAATTCAATTATATTTTAATTATTGTTTATTAGATATGATTAATAGTTTTTTCATTATCAATCTATAATATAGAAAAAATATTGCTGCGTAATGGATTGTTTTTTAATCAAATACAAATTACAATGTAAATAGTTCTTAAAATATGCATATTGTAACAATAACAATAAAATTTATGAAAAATCTTTATTTAACTTATTAAATACTGTTATGTTTTATACATTATTAGCTCATTGTATCATTATAATTATTAGTAGTTGTTCCATTTGTCCAATTATAACAATTTTTTTCTTCTTCAAATAAATGTTTAACAGATCGTGTAAATCAATATTAAGAGAGAAAAAAATTGTGATAGATAATAATATATGAAGATAAAAAATTTATATCTACGAAAATCTTATTGGTTTATGCGTTTTGAATGTTCGACACTATTTCGATGTCATAAAAAGTGTCGGCAACTATGATTTTCTTGTTTTTCTGGGTACAAAAACTATCAAAATAAAATGAAAAAAGTATACTGGTTTTGGAATTGTCACCTTCGTTGTGGATTCGATAGAGTGGTGGTTGTCTTCTTTTTCAGGTGTTCCGTGTTCCCGAGACAGCGACCGTGCTGCTCAGGTATGCCATAATTACACGCTAACAAACTTCGCATTTTCAATAAATAAAAAACTGCAATGAGTATTATCTCCATAAAGCAAATACTAAATTAAACGACGTATTTTTATTATAAATTAAATTTCATTATAAATTATATGACCTAATCTATTTTAATTAATATTTATAAATTTAAATTTAACGTTACTATTTAAATTTCCGATAAACTATTAATGTTGATTAATAATTATTAAAGGATTAAACTCCAACATAATTTAAACTATAATAAATTCAATAGAGCTTCATTAATAATTTGTGGTTTTATGAATTAGGGACTGTAAGCTTATTAATTTATTATCCTAACGCATATTGTTTTCTTGACAAGACAAATTTTTCTCAGATTATACGACTACTCACACTTATTTATCTTCTGATATTTTAATAATATGCAATATTAAGCAATGTTTATTATATCGATAGTTATTAATATTCTATTTATTAAAGACAATTTGCAATATATTCATTTTATAATCTAATTAAAAATTAATGTAACTCAAATATAATTAATACGAGTCTTAAATAAAAAGTAATGAGTAATAATAATATTAATTTCTAATTAATTTTCTTATGTATTTTAATTCAAATATTTTGAAAAATGTTTTAACAAAATTAATAAACAAATAAAGACTTATATTTGAATCCTCGCGTTTTCAAAAAATATTAATTTATTCAATTAATTTTATAAAGGTTGAATATCATAATTAGGGAAGCAGGTTTATAAGGCTACAGTTTCACCCTCGGTCTGCTTTTTTCAATTTCAGCGGCGGCATCAAATTTACAGACCTGAATGCAGAACAGGGTAAGTTGTTTTTAAATATTATTTAAAATGAGCATAAGCCAACAACTTATGATACTATTAAAATAATTTTTAATCATTATCAAATAAAACGTAATTTATCTTAATTATTAGTTTTTGCAAATTATTGAAATTTTTAGATAGTACGATATCGTCAGGTAATCGCTAATGACTATCTAAAATTATTTAAAGTAAATAATCGTAGCATACTTAAATTATGCCAGTTTTTCGTAAAAATCGACAAACTCTGCAATTCTAACAGGCACTTATTTAATTTAACGTTTATCGGTATTTAGATTAATTTTTATTATCATTAATATTATATAAATTAAAAAACGTAAGGGTAGATATATAACAATCAAACGATTATTTTTAATACAAAAGTTTTTCAGTACATTTAAATTCTTTTTACTTTTATTCTTTTATTATTATTATCATTACCATTCATCTACTTATTAAATTATAAACAAAATAATATTTGTTTTAAACAATATATTATAACGCTTATATATTTGTAATTCGTATTTACTCTAACATGATTATTAAAAATTTAAATAACATAATATACTTCTATTATATAAATATGTATTTAATGAAAAAATAATTACTAAGTTTACGATCGCGATTAATCGTTTAAGATTCAAGAGCAAGTAAATATATTTATTTATATCCAAGTATTCTTTTTTTTTTTAACAATTTTTTCTACTATAAAGGGATTATTTCTCTTTAAATTATCTTAATATATAAGAACATAATAATAAATTTTTCAAAGAAATTATTTTTTAACTATATCAAACATCAGTAGAACATGTGTCTTGTATTTAAAATTATTTGAATGTTAATTGAATGGACAATGGCTCCACGCTGGTATAAAAACATAAAATAATGAATGTATATATGAATTATTTTCAAAACCTTTTTGAACAATATTTTTAACAACAGAATTAAAATATCGTTTTAACAAATTGATAATTGTTACATGGATTATATAAAACATTTTACAAAGCACAAGACATATGCTTAATATATTAAAAATAACGGATAATTAAATATATTTAACAAATTCAAGTGCTTCTTGCATTCTCACAATTCAGAAAATATATAATAAAATTTTTTTTTGGATTTATTGTTTTATAAAAAAAAAAGAGAAAATGAAATTTCGTTATTATATATTATATATTATAAATACGGGTGCAGAATATTACTGTTAATTCATGCGTAGGTATTTAAAAAAATAATTTTTAATTTTTTTTTTATTTATAAAATTTATAAAATTCTTTATAATTGTATAATTCATACAAACATGAAGATTTTTTTCACGAATATGTTTATTACTAATATTTTATGTGAAATAGCTTAATACATACTAATTTTCTTATATCTATGTTTTATTTAGAAGTCATAAAGATCTATTGATAATGGATCTATCGAATTATATTAGAAAATCTTCATATTAATTATTTCTTATATTTTATAAAATTGATGTAAAATTCATAATTGAGAATTATTTCAATTATTTATAATTGAAATATAAATAATCACATTATATAAAATTATTATTGAAGGTGCGTTAAATTTTTAAAATATATTAATCTTATAGAGAAAGAGAGTTTCCTTAGAATAGCCTTGTTTATAAGCCTGTTTTCTTTGAGAATAATACTCCAGTCAGAAAAATTGGTGCTTTATAAGCTAAATTATAGTCAACATAAATGTATGTATGTATAAAAACTTATTTATTTTTCTTTATTCGTTCTTTTTTTAAGTAAAAATAAGTTTAATATTCTATTTTGAACCATTGAATATTCTATTTAAAATAAATTAACAGTGGTTCACATTGGTGAATCAATTTAAGTATTCCAAATTCAGAAAGTCAAATTTCATTAAAAACGAACATGCTGAATCATTAAGCAGATTTTGTTTTTTATACATTAACAATGCAAAATTTTATTATGTAGTCGGTGAACTCTTACACGATTTTAATATTACGACTTTCTAATGTAGTATGGTCGACTTCTTAATATTCTATTCAATTAAATGTTATAATCTAAATTGTATATTATTGCTAAACTAAAATTAATTTTATAAATAAATCTAATTAGTTGGAATTAATGAATATTATATGGCGTCTAATTTGATTTATAATTAAAAAAACTACTATATAATAGAACATCATATATACTTCAAATTTGTGTAAATACTTCAATAATAAACTATATCTGTGTAAAATCGTAATTTGTATAACTGAAGTATTAAAACGTATTTTTATCAATTTTTCCTAATAACTATAAATTAAATTCATTTTTAAAGAACAAAATTAAAAATATTTAAAATTTGCAGATTCTTTAATAAAATGTTATAGAGTTGATAAAATAAAAAAATCACAGAAACATTCAATCAAAAAAGTTTCGTTATCTTACAGTTATGAATATTTAATTTATTGTAAACCCTTTCGACCGAAATGTGCATGAATTATATTTTATAAAATTAAAAAATATTTATTTACATATTTGTTTCACTTTTTTAGTTTTCACTCTAGCATAAATAATTTCTTGATAAGTTTTGTGACAGTAAATAAAATTGGAGTTGAAAATTCTTTTTAAAACAATGACGCAAGAAATATAAATTTACGTAACAGATTATTGGATCTCTTCCAATAGGATGGCTAATTACTGAAAGGATTGTTATTTACATTATAATATGAAAATCATCGACTTTATAATTAATGCGATAATAATTGTTCTGACATATTATTGATTACCTGAATTTATTCGATGCATTTATGAATATTAATATCTAATTATAAATGGTTGATTTTTCTACTTATACACTTATTCATTTATTGCTTTTTTTTGTGCATAACTAAATTGAAAAACAAAAATCATTAAAGAACAAATTCAATATATTAGATTTAATAAATAAGTGTTTAATTTTTTTTTTTCGAATTGTAAAATTATGAATTGCAATTTATATTAAGCTATTAAATAGTTCAAATAATTGTGCATAAAATTATAAAAATAATGTGTTCAGATAGTTATGACAAATTATGATAAATTTTTTTAAAATTCTGTTTTAATATATTCAATTTTTTGATTGAAGAAATTTACTTTCTATGTTATTTTTTATTCGATTACCTTATTTTAAAATTTCCCTTAAACAAGTGTAGAAGAGTTATTTTAGAGTCATAAAATTTTTTAAATTAAAGAATTCGATTTAATATTTAAGTAGTTTATATTATATTGTTTCAGTTATGAAAGAAAAATTCTATGTTATTAATTAAATAAATACAAGCACGTTAGACCTTATTACTTATTAGTAACTTTTAAATACTATAAAAAAAGTAAATAAAATTGCATAATTATATACACTTATTTAATTTTACTTTAAAATAAATTTATTTCTATTAAAAATCTGTAGCTATGAAAAATTATACATACTAAAATGCACCACTTTACATTATGTTTATACTAATGAAAAACAATTTTATTTTCATTTTTCTTTTTTCATGTTACAGAAAAAAAAGAAATATACAATTGCATATAAAATATGCCAATATTAAAAAAATATATCTATGAAAATATTAATTTTACTACGTAAAATAATATTTAATTATGCATACAATACAATTTTTATATCACCTTCAATATGTCATTGGTGAATGAAATGTAACATAAATAAAACTGTTCCCGAGTCACGTATTTTCTTAATTTACAAATTATTTGCGTATAATTATGTGGAATTAGTTAACGTGAGGTCAATTTTAATGTAGATGTATCATTAGGTTGGTGTCATTTTATGAAATGCACAACGAAAGAAAAGGCAAATTAGTCTCTTTAAATCGCTTAAGGATTAATCGAAATCTCATGATTCCCTTATTACAATTAATGTCGGGAATCCGAGAATTTCACGACATTGAAGGCAATTTTTTCAGTTTTCTTTTTTTGCATATAAAAAATCTTTTAATTTGTAGAAAAATGTTCACGTTATAGTTTAATTATAGAGGACGAATGAATAACTACTATCAATACTAGAATAAACATGTAAGCTTTCAGAACATTTTCAGATTTTATAATTAATTACAATTTAATACAAATGTTATTTAACATTTTAACAGTTTAATAATAATAGGAATAATGCAATGTAATTAAATGGATCATGTTTGTGAATGTTGATATTCATATTTCAAAAACATATAAAGTAAAATATTATATTAATGAAAGTTTGATTATTCAATGTATAAATAACGTTTTAAGAAATAAATTTTATATTATTAAATTTAATATAGATGTTACAAAACCACAATGAAGTATATTAAAAATTTTCAAATAAAAATTATAATAAAAAACACAAATTCAAAAAGTAAAAGCTGTCGATAAAAAAAAAACATTAATTATTATAATCTATAAAAACATAGATGTGTATATTTTGCTTTGTTGATGAAAAAAATATATGAATTCATAAGAAATATTGGTATTGCATAAGCATAGACATTTTCGTCTTTAATTACTTATAAATAAATATTACAGCGTAATAACAAAAATACTTGATGCCAAGTGTTTCATTTTTGTCGCACAATAGATACAATATTTAAATAAAAAAATATTTAGAAAATATTTTCAATAATCGTGTTCACGTATTATTTGAAAATTGATTAAAAATAATATTTTTGAAAAATATTTTTAAACTCGAATAATTATTGTACTAAATAAGAATTTAATTAATATCACTAAAATAAAATAAGGATTACTGTGAATTGTTATTCTCCGTTTTGTAAACAAATTAAATAATCATATGGATATTAATAGTTGTGTAAAAATTTGAAAGTACAACCAATGTTTGTTTTTTTTTTTTAAATTCTTTAAAAAGAAAATGAGTAAATTCAAAAATATATTCGATATAATTGATTTCACACATACATGAACAGCAATTCTACATTGCTTTATTTATTGATATTATTTTATATTAAATTCGAATATTAATTATGATCTTTCAAGAATTATAATGTTTAAACAAGATGTAGTATCGCATAATATAGTGTTTTTTAGTTTTCAATTTGAAGTTTAAAAATGAATTGTATCTTTCTATTTTATTTTTGCGTGCCTGTACATATATAATTACGTTTATTGTAGTTTGACCGTGATGTGTGCGAGGTTAACTTAGTTTTAAAAAACACCAAATAAAAGTGTTGATACCATTTGAATGGTAAAAGACTAGGGTAAGAATGGGAAGAAGTAACATAAAATTCGCGAGTCTATTGTTCACACTGTGTAGTAAAAAAAAAATGTAAGTGCTTCAATATTTGCACGTGCGTTAATTTATACGTAGAAAAGCGTTTACGCGATCAAGGTTGTACGGCTATTCCCTTTTCCATTCTCTTGCTCCGTTGGTTCATCTTTGATGTATCTGTCACAGCTAGTCAATCAATATTCACACGAAAGCAATCGCTGGCCGATTGTAATTATATTTGACATGTTTGATGGGTTTGCGTTACGTACAAGGTTCACGAGTGTGTAAAAAACTTACTTTAACGTTCTCGTTGATTATTTACTTACATTACTTTTTCCACTTGTCTGGATGTTCAGTAGCAGTCAAGTTCTGTACCCCCCCCCCCACCTCATACATCATCATATATTATTAAACGAAATTATTTTAATTTGTTTTATAGAATCAATATTATATTTGACAAGGTTTTTATTCTCATTTTTTTGTTATATTTATTTTATGTCTTTTACTTGGTAAATGTTGATATTTGTACACAATAAAATGTTATATATTTACATAAGAATCGATTTTTAATATTTGATACTGTAGCGCATGCTTTCATCTTCCCGAAACCCAGCATTTATAGTACATGAAATTTAATTTTAAATGTAATACAGGTATTTTTAGAAACATTTATTACCAACCTTTTAAGAATAAAAAGCATCAACAGATTTATTGTTATTTTATCATAAATATGTTGTAATTCTTTAAAATCTTTACATTTAAAGTTTTTTCCTTTTAATTAAAAGATTTCACAAATGTATTGGAGCCTTTAAGAAATACAGTGCTGTCTATTTGAGAATTTCAAAATTTCTTTAAGAAGCACCAAAATTTTAATTCTTAATTATTAATTATTAATAATATCATTAATTGTGATAAATATTAATGTAGTCTATATAGTAAAGTATTAGATATATCATCAAATATATAAATTTAATGATTTAATTTGAATTTCAAAAAGATACATTAGAGAAGATTCTTATATAAGATTATATCAAATCAGTATTATTACCTTTGAAGGTATGATGGCTATGATTATGCCAAATAAAATTTTGTGATAGTTAAACCTTTGGCCCAAGATTGGAAAACTTCTATAAAGGATCAAATAAAGTGGTCTGTATTTCTTTCAATCAGCTCTTATGAGAGTGAGTTTGCACGTGTCCTAATGTAGCATTATAGTTTTGTTGTTGCTTATCGTAAATGTTGAAATAATGGTCCTCTAAAACTTTACTGAAGCTTCATGAAATTAGTTATAATTTTGTTTATCAATTATGAATAAATAATAATTCATAAATATTAAATTCATAGAAGGATCATGAATTAAACAGCTATTTAATGTAAATTATAAAAACTATAAATAACTACTTGATATAAGAAGAAAAAAAATTGAAAATGTTCACATAAAAGCACAGGCTCATTGTGTATACTTTTGATACACTCTTCTATTGTATATTTAACATAGAAAACCGATTTAAAGTATACAGTGTATTATTAACAGAAATAATTTTCATCGCAAAAACGAAATAAAAAATACTGCCATATAATTAATTAATTAATTAATAACAAATTTCGTATTATGTGGGTTATATATTTTATAATCTATATCTTATTGTAGTACGCGTATACACGAATAATTATAATACAGAATACATCAACATAATTTTTTTTATAATACTAATATTTATTAAATGATAAATAATTAGATTTAGTAGTATTATATAAAAATACAACAATTGGTGCTTATTATAAAGATGCTACATTTTTCACAATATTAGCTCAACGGAAAAACAGGTGAAAACAGACAATTCTCGAAAATGAATTTTTGTATCATTTTTTTAAATTCTTCATTAATATTTAGATATATTAATAATATAATTAAATTCAAATGCTATAAATCATTTTACATTGATTAATTTTGTATAATTATATAATTCTCACAATAATTGTTTAAATATAATTTATAATACAGTATATACAATGTAATTTATATACAATTTATAATAAAAAAATTAGTCTATGTAGTTTTATATCGATTTTTGCTATATTTTTAGATTATTTTCGTTTGATTTCTTTTACAAACTATTTCATGTCATTAGGCCTAACATCTGGTTCTATTGTATCGTACAATTATTACTGTATTCTATAATTTCCTAGAACGTAGTTTTTCTTTCGTTAGTTTCAATTTATTCTAATTGTATTTTAATTTGTAGACGAGGCCTGACAGTTTATTAAGATTTATCATTAATTTAAATATTTATTAGACATGTAGATATATGATGGTAATATTTTTGTCGAATACGTTCCAACAGATCAAGTTTATCGCAAATTTAATTTTATTCACACAATCTGATTATATTAGATTATAAAGCCAATCAATTAATTGCACCAAATTTACATAATTATATTGATTACTCATTTATTTATTTACTTTTATTTATTTATTTATTTATTTATTTATTTTAATATAACTATTCTTTAATTTGTCATTTTTAGATATAATTATTTATAGAGATAATTAAAAATTTTATGTACATATGATATAAATATATATTAGAAATAGTTAATGATTAATTATTAAAGGAAAGAAGCATTGTCTGCGTTAATTAAAATAAATTCGACAATTTATTTATCTTTAAACGAATAGTTATTAAAATACAGAACACTAATTATTCATGCATTTATTTAATACATTTATTTAATACATATTAAATCACTAATCGTTTACTTATTACCAATATTTAGACATTTATAAAGTAATAAAATTCATTATCAAGAAGTAAACCTTTTTTATATTATGGGCACTATTTTGTATTAATAATAATTATTTTGTTTATAGAAAAAATTGTTTTAAATATAAAAAATTTGAGATATTTAAAAAATAAACTTGTAACTGAAAGCTTTTTGATTATATCGACTTTTCTTACAACTTATCGCTTTCATTTTTTATTAATAAGTCTATTAAGTTTGAAAATTTATCAGAAAATATAGTCTTTTAACATAAATTAAAATTTTTGCTGTCAAGGTATAATTATTCAAGTTATATATTCAAACGGAATATTTTACGTATCTAAAGAAAAGCGTTATTCAAAAAGCGAATTTCATTTATTAAATTAATTTGTATTATGAAACACATGAAGAAATAAAATGCAGAATGTTATATTTGGTTTACGTTTATATAAGGTTTACAATTAGTGAATCGTTTAAAAATTCATAGCCAAATGTAATTAAATACTTATTGTTAGAAATTGATTAATATGTTGTTTGTGGTATATTTGTCATAAATAAATAAAACTGCTATATATCTAATTCTTTCATTTAAATATAACAAATTAATTATTCTTTTCATGAATTGTTAATAAATAATGTATTTACAAAAAAGGGGAGATTTATAATTCTTGATTTATGGATGGATACATACTTTAAAATAATAATATTTTTAAAAATACCTTAATTTTTTTTTGTAAATTTTAATGAAACATCCTAATTAATAAATAAGATAAAAAAACGTTTAGACAGGTAATATTGTAGAGTTATATAGACTATTTTAAATTATCAACAATGCATGAGTTCACTAATTAACAGAAAACTTGTATTTTTTGTTTAAGCATTCAAGTTTCAAGAAAATTTGCTGAAAACTATGCTTCAGATTGAAAACACTTTTTTCCAGTTGGGTGAAAGCCTTTCCAGAAATTGCCTTATTATTTGTGATCGCGGTGCAATGGATGCATCTGCATGTAAGTTTTTTATTTAAATAATTTTCATATTTAAATGACAAAATACTGATATATGAATATTTATCAGAAGTGAAAAATAAAATAAATATGATGGAAATCTTTAATATTTTTTTTTTTAAATTAACTTAACTATAGTAATTGTATTGTCAATAACTGCAACGAAAATAACAATAATATTGATTAGTATTTCGAATCATAAATTCTTGATTAAATCGTGTTACAATAGCAACTAGAATAAATATATTTCATTTTATAGTCAGAAAATTTGTTTATTTTTTATATTATCGAGTGAGTATATAAAATGCTTTCAACATTAGCCATTTGAATATATCAACGTTAAGATTTTAATTAAAACTAATCAAGTTTTAAAAAGACAGATGAAGCGATTGAACGATAATACCGCTTACACTCGCAGTTATTTCAAAGGACAAATGGGAACTGATGATGGCATCCAATGGTTGGAACAACGTCGAGCTTCGAGATACACGATACAACCAAATTATCCATATGGTCTCGGCGGCCAACGGCGCCGAGGACTTCTACTCAACTGAAGATCATACTTGCCGTTCCGAGGGTATTGAGCTTGCCCGCGAACTAGACTACAAAGCTGCTTCAGCTTGGGTGGGTCACCCCTACTTTGATGTCATCGATAACTCTCAGGATTTTGAAAGTAAAATCTGTCGAATGATTGAGTGCGTGTGTCAGAAGCTCGGCATTGATACCGGAGATCGTTTGCGTGCTAGTAGTAGGAAGGTCAAGTTTCTGGTCAAGGGGCCGCTGCCTCTTGACATCGACTTCCCACCTTTTCAGGATTTCGATGTCGTCCACAACTACTTACAAAGTAATAATCCAAAGACCCAAGCGCGGCTTAGGAAGCGTGGACAAAATGGTACGATATTTCAAGATTTTGAGGCTACTTGTAAACTATTAAAACTAAAAAATAAGAATATTATGTAATTAATTATGCTTTTTTTATACTAGTATTACGTTCATATATTTTATTTCGTAATATATAAAAATTTTTACAAATATTATTTTTTTAAAAATATCTTAAAATTATAATACAAAAATTGAAATAATTTCTTGCACAATTGTGACGTGAAACGGTATTGAATTATTATATTACTATTGCACATTAAACATAAGCTAACAAAATCAAACGAGAAGCTACTCAAAATGATTTTTTTAATATTTTTGGCAATATCAAGCGATAAATTCCTTTTCGTCGTAATTAAAAAAATATTTGAATAATATTATTACAAGCTTTCACATAATATTAATGCGCCTATTTCTTATAGTAACATAATCACAAATAAATCATCCAAACGTAATATTTATTCAGGTCATTGGTCATACATTCATACTATAAGACGACCAAAGATGTGCGGACAGGTTGTTGAAGTTAAAACGCAATTAACGCACAGAGATTATTTAAATATGTTAGCTCAACGAGATGACTCGCACTTTACAATCTTCAAACGTCGTCGCTGCTTTCTTATTAATAATCAGTACTTTCAATTAGATATCTATAGAGAACCGGCGCATCCAAGGTAAATAGTAAAGTTCAATGATAACATTATATAAACGTAAATAAATGTTACTTTTATTTATTTATAACAGATGTAAAGGTTTGATGCTGCTGGAAACTTATACAGCATTACCAAGTGATAAGTTACAAAATATACTGCCTCAGTTTTTAACAATTGAAAAAGAAGTTACTGGAAATCCTGACTATAGCATGTTTAACTTAAGCTTGTGCGAGGAATGGGATAGTACAAACAAGTACTGTCATAACTTAAATAGTAGGTATTTTTTATTTATACAGTATTGTTTATTACAAATTACTTCATAATTAAGTAAAATTTAGTAATGCAGTTATTATATACATTATATAGACAATCGAATTATTTTATATAATTTTTATTCCCTTAATTACATTTAATATAGTAACAATTTTTTTTCTTTAACATTTTAATTATATTAAAAAGAATTAAATTAATTGTACTTATCTACATAAATCAATTTACATGCATACAAATTGAAAACTTATTTTGACTAATAGATTAATTTTTTTAACATAATAATGGCTAAAGCTTGAAAGCAATGATAACAGTTTATAGAAATGTTACATCTTACAGGCTCCATAGGAAATTCCAAAAATAGTAATCACAGTGAAACTAGACATCCTTTTTCAAAAAACGGAACTGACATCATAAGTCAAAACTTAACGACAAAACAAAATTGCACGAATAACTGCGTTCAAGAAATATCAAATTGTCAAAACGGAGTTGATATATCTCACAATTCGTATTTGATAAATTGTCAAACAAACACTTCAGACGCAAATTGCTACTTAAGCAGTAATCCCGTACCAGAAAATATAAAAAATGGAAAAATTAACGAAGTCAGTCATACTAAAGATCTCGTAAATGGCGTAAAATAGTAGCAGGGTAATACTATCGAGATACCACATAAACAAAGCAAATTATATATACAATTAGAATAAATTATTAAAGAATTATATTTGAATTGATTTAAACACTCAATTTTAGGGATTTTAGAATAAAAAATTTTTTGTATGTAATTAAAATTTTATTTTCTGAACTACTCTGCATGTGTAGCGATATTCCGCCAATTTTACTGCAGTATTAGCATGAATGTAAAATGAAAAATTGTTTAAATCATATTTTTTATTTTTATTATAACAAGTGATACAGTCTTTCATATTTTTATCGATATCAATTATTATCAATTATAAATAAATAAAAAAAATGTACCAATGATTTACAAATTTTAATTCACATGTGCAAATCAATGTTTTTAAGTGGATATATACATTTTGAATAGTAATATAATTGTGATTGATTTTCAAATGTTTAGATGATAAAAAATTCATTATTGTAAATAACTCCAACAAAAATTAAAGTTATCAATAAAGTATTTTATAATACTTGATTAATTATATAAATATATATTTATGAATCACGAAAAATATGTTTTAAAAATGCGAACATTTTATTGAATTATTCATAATTTATAAGAAATAAATTTTTTACAGAAGAAATCTTTGTGTCAATTAGTATGTACAAATAAAAAATTTTTGCGACAATTTGCGAAGGTACTTTATTAAAAATACGTTAACTATTGTAACAAAAAATTGTCATATCTTTGCTCTATTTAAACAAAAAAATACATAAAAGGTAAAATTGAAAGTTACTAAAACATAAAATATTAAAATCAATAAAACAATTATTAAATAAAAAATTATTATTAATGTTACTAAATAATTATAATAGTACTATATAATTTTAAAATATCTATTGATGATAGTTCCATGTGATTTAATTTATTTTGCTTACAATTGCAAGGGATAAATAATTGTTATCAAAATTATAAATCCACGTACAAATATATAAAAATATGAAATGTTCATGCAATTTTATCTATAAAAAGTATTTTAATATTTTATGAAACATGATTTTGGATAAAAAGCTGTATAAATATAAGATATATAATTTTATTTAAATATTAATTAAAATTATTCCAAAAATGATTATTAATTGTATATTTAAATATTACTGATCATTAATTATTACAATTATTGTATCTTTAAATTTAAAAATTTAAAATTTTACGTAGATTTACTGTAATTTTTAACTCGCATTAACAAAACATTTTATTTTAAATAATTGTATAAAAATTTACATAGACTTACATTAAGTGTGAAGTGATTTTAACGGAATTAATATTAAATGTATAAAATAAATTCATAAAATATTTATGTATATCACCGTGTTTTTGTTAGATTCATATTACAGCTGATGTACTTAATAATTTTGTAAGTATTTTAATATATTGATATTGATGAATTTTTAAAAGGCAAAAATATACTTAAATAGGATTACAAATTATTTAGCCAATGTTATATCTTATTTTTTAACTATGTTTAGACAAATGGTCATATACAAGTGAATATTTAGATATTTCATATCTAGTTACATTAATTTGAATTGACATTTAAATTTTATTTAAAATTTTTGGCGTATGTAAATATAATATACTTATAAGTGGAAATGCAATAAAATTATTTATAATCTAAGATCAATATGGTGGCAACTAAATGTATCGTTTGAATAACAAAATCAAGTAAAAAATATAAGGTTTGTATAAAATTGGAAAAAATTTTGTACATTTATGTAAAAAGTACACTATTGAGATTGTACATTAAATGCTAGATATTTGTATAAATGAAATATTACAAAACAATAGGAATTACTGAGTAAATATTTTGAATTTATGTTACCCAACGTTAAACTAATAAATATATAGTTTTTTTTATTACCATGTAAAATAAGTTCCTGAAAAATCAGTATCTTTTAAAACATGACTGTTTTAAAAATTTAATAATGTTTGTATAAAACAAGTATGCCACTTGATAATGGCCATTTGAATGAAAAATACTATAATTAATTTCATAATTATAAGATTTTTAAATGAAAGAATCATTAGCAAAAAAATATTTCATTTATAGTCTACTGTACTGTGATTATTAAACGTGTATATTAAGAAAATTCTTATCTCGTTTACTTCCAACAGTGACAACTAATCAAGTGCCTGTGACAAAAATGGAAAATAATGGTAGAATCATATTTTCAACGAATGTTACAGTGAAAATTTTGTCAGTATGTATGTATATATTTTATAGGGCATAAAACCCTACATTATATTCTACTTATATTAATGAATAAAATGTCATCTGCTGAAATACCTTTTGATTGTTTTCCAGTAATATACTTGTAGGGGTTAAATCAATAAAATATTTATGAAATTTCAATTATAGAAAAAATCGAGGAATTTGAAGAAATGTAATAAAATGTATTTAAAATATTGGTAAGTTTATTTTTAATAGGAATTAAAAATTAATCTTGTATAAAATATAATGAGTACTAAAAAATGAATCTTCCCTATTATTGTACATTTTACTATGTTACGGAAGTAAAAACTTTTCCTTGGTTTTATATAAATTTTATTTTTCATGAAAACGTAAATTCAAATGATATTCTTATATTATAACTAGAAAACTGGAAATTGACAGTTTTAAGAATATATGGATTGTTTTTTTCATTTTCTTGTATATAATACCAGATTTTTTATGCATTGAAAGACAGTCATATGATTGTTTAACTTCTAGTATTCGGTTTATTATAAAGTTTTTTAACACTTTGTTATCAAAGTAAAAATAGTAAAATACTATTGCCAGTTATTTCTGTAGAGTAAAAATAAATAATATTTATAATAAACAATAACATTATAAGTGACAAGTACCGAAATGGATTGGTTTGAAGAATTTTTATAAAGGAAAACTAGTCTAAACCAAATATTAATTATTTTGAGTAAAAATCGTAAACAATTACTACACAATCAAAAAATTTAACCAAAATTTAGAATTTCAAATCATGTGATAAAAATATTTCTTGTTGTTCATTAACAATTTTTTATAAATATTATGTAAATAATATAGATATGGAAGTATAACTTGTAAATTACATGAGTGTTTGATCATAAAAGATCTCAACATTATATTAATATATTAAGATATTTTTCTATCTAAATTTTAACCCTACAATGACGGAAGCTTTAATTAACATGGCAAAATAGTAACAGGAAACTTTTCATAATATATGAAAAAAAATAATATACTTATTTTTACCAATAGTATATATGTGTAATTATTTTTATTAATCTATAGATAATATTCAATTTATAGATTAAAATAGCAATCTATTAAAATGTATTAAAAACTACTTGGACCCAAATTTTAACTATACACTTCACTCTCCGTCATAGGAAGGTTAAGAATATTTAACATTTTATAATTTACCTTTATATTTTAAAAGCCAGTTCTATGCAATCTTTTTGCTCAAGTAATTACACACTTCAAATTACATAAAGTATACGGAAGAGTATTTTAAGAATAAACTTTCATACTGATTACAAATAAATCACTTCAATATGTGTGTGTGTGTGTGTGTACGCGCATGTGGAAATAATTACAAATTAGAAACTACACTTGAATTTTTCAAAAAATATAAATATTGTTATTTTAGAATTAAAATATAAAATTATATGAAATTGTTTCCAATTAATATAGTAAAGAATGTAAAACTGGCTTAAAACTATCAAAGCATTTTTGGTAAATTGCTTATCTTTAAATTTGATTTTAACTACTTACGCTATTAATTTTTGAAGTGAATAGCACTATTGACAATTAATATTGACAATTCAAACAAAAATTTTTTTCTTTTCAAATTAAAATTTTCAAAAACATTTGTAATAATAGCCATTGCTTTATAAATTTTATAAAAGCACATAAAACTTTTTAAAAAATTTTGAATAAAATTTTAAGTTTTAATAGCGATAAATCGTCAATTTAATGTAAAAGTAATATCTATGTTTTTAAAAAACATTTTTTATGAGGTAAACGATAATTAAGAAACTAAAAATTTATCTTAAAATTTATCTGCTAATTGTCTTGGCTTGTTGTGCTTTATACAATTTTAAAACTTTTTTACCAGGTACTAGATTTTGGCTTAGACCTGGTCTCTTCTTACGCTTATACATTTGATTGTTTTCTTGATCTACTTCTTCATCATCATTTACTCCTACTTGTTTATGATACTGTGTCTGACATATGACAGTTTCCTGTGGTGTACGAATAGCTTCTAATTCTGCAGCTGAACGATGTAAATCAGAATCGTGTGCAAAAGTACAGTTGTGACCAAAACGACACCGACCCTTACGATAATTCCAACAGATTTTTCTACCATTGATCATTTTTGTATCATCTAAAGTAGGAGTCATTTTAACGTGCTTTTCAAGAATAGCACTTTTAGCTTTTTCAGCTTCTACAAAGGGATTGGTGAAGACTGAAGTTTTCATGGTGGGTGTACCATTGAAGTCTGGCGTGGGTAATGGAAGCTTTTTATTGGAAGCAGTATCTTTCTGGTTATCATCGTCTTCATTTTCAATATTTTCTTCCTCTTCTGCTTCATCCTTGGAACTAACATTTAGGCAATATCAAATTACAAAGAACCAGTTTGATTTTACATGTTGTTTATGTAACATTTAATAGATTAAGAAAATCTAGGCTTGTTATACGCATTGATAGCATAACTTATTTGGGTTCTGTTTTACAAAACAAAAGAGATAATAAAAAAAAAATTTTATCAATTATTTTAACTTATTTTAAAATGGCATTTGTGAAATATATTTTAAGATTTTTGTATTTTTCTACCAATATGAGAGCATGAAAATGAGATCTTACAGAGATATATAAGTATTAAAAATTTTCTTTATTAATGTAAGGGCTATTGTCATTTCAATATATAATTTTTATTCTGATATAAACGTGCTATCATAAATAATTATAAGAATTCTAATCAAATTTGGATTCAAACATGATAATCAAGAACGTTATATCGAAGTTCATATAGAAGAAATTCATTTGGATTTACAATCAAATTTTGTTATAGAATCAAATGAAGAACAGAAACAGCATAAAATTATTGTTAATCGTATTATGTCAATTAATTTATGAATTCAATTAAATCAATTAATATCTTTAAAATGATCTTTAAAATCAATCAATATATTTTAACGTTTAGCATGTATAACATAATAGCTTTAAAAAATTAATCATCAATATTTATGTTATTAATTAATTGTACCTTTGGTCTCATTATTAATACTATTATCCCTTGTTTAGCGCTAACAAAATTAGTTTGGCATTAATAAATTTTCAAATACTGTAATGCATTCTACATCGACTGTTAATTAGAATCGTTCATTGTAACGGTTAGTATTTTTATATTATAACTTTCACCAAACGTATGGAAATACGTTTTAAAAACAACTTTTTACTCGCACAAATTAATCGCGAGTTATATAATTTATAATGATGAATGTTTTTAGCAAGTTTCTACTTAATCCACCAATTTATAAAAGTATTATCAATGCACGCTTTTACAATATAAATCTCGTCATTGAGTCTAATATTAAAAATTAACGAGCTAAACAGCTAAAAATAATAGCATTAATGATCGTGTAGAGCAGATACGTGTATTGTTAATTAGTTAAACGTACATAATCTAGCATCAAATATAAAAACAAACGCATGATACTAGAGGTTAGGAAATAAATGTAAACTCAAGGAGAAAGGAAACTTGCGATTGTCCTAGACATATGAAGGCTTGCGTAGCCAAGCACTCGTCTAAATACTTACGATCCGGAATCCGATGGTTCGTCCCTGTCGCTTTCAGAGCCCGAGGAAGTGCCATAATCCGCCACCAAGGAAGCCATCTCTTGTTTTCCTCGTCAATAGTAAATAAAATAACACTCGCCAACGAAATATTAAATCTAATAAAATGGGAGCCCTAAGTGGTATACACGGAAGTCAGATGGCTGTTGTGCGCCTCGCCGCGGCTTATACACTACTTATTAGTATTCGTTATTCGTATTTCGGTGCTGCACTCGCAGACGGTTCTGCCAGTGAGCTTGACAATGCCGTAGATAGTTGGTGGTTGGTTGGCCGATGGCAATAGCCATATGCGTGCTCTTCTACGTCGCCTATCTCGAATACTCGCGTTTATCGTTAAAAGGTATTAAGAATATGGTAGTGGGGAAGGACGGAGGGCACCGATAGTGTGACGCCGCTACTGCGAGACGGCTATTTAATTTTTAGATGCTTAGATGCATGTTTAGATAGATAGATAGATAGATACCCATTCTTTTTCACATTTATTTTTTTAACAGCGACATATATATATATATTCACTAGTGCTATACAGGAAGCTAAATGCCGTACGAGGGAACTTGGCAACATTGCCGTCTCGTCGAATTTATCAACATAAAATAAACACACTTGCCAATAAATAACCTCAGCTACTTTTTTTAATGTTAACTTTTTCTTGCAGTTATTACTATTTTCGCTCGCTTTAATTAATATTCTAGATCTTTAAGCCATTCATTTAAACGTTCGTATTGGCTTTTAACTTGAAATGCAATATACATCTCTCTTCTGTTCCTCTCGATAAAACTAGAAAATGTTTTTAAAAAACGGTCTCAAAATTATGTCGAAAAATTTAATCGATGGTCAACCAATAAACTAAATAATTTCCATATATTATAGTAGAAGTGATCAAATCGTTTCATATAACCTGCGGTATACATTAAAAGCATGTATCAAAATAATAAATTATTAAATATAAAGTATGGTTTATTAAAAATAATTATTGATGGATCGACAAATTTTTCATAAATATCGATTAATACTTTTAATGCATTGCTAACTCCTTAATATCCTTCTTAAAATGCTTGGAATCGTGAGGTTGTGTGAGCTTCCAAATAACTCGAATAAAAATTATTTTAACGGTGGTATTATATAAAATTTCAAAACACCATATTGTTTAAAAATTACGTTACAAATGTTAATTTGCTCGTTTCAATAAACTTTTATGATTTATTAACAAATTTATGATATTCTATCTACTACCTTAGAACTACCGATATTCTGAATCTATATATCTTTAATATAGATTTTATACGTAAAAATTCTTCATAAAATTATTATAATATAAAACGACACAATTTCTTTCCGTATACTTCATTTTCCGTATTTTCATTCATATTATATTATCGGTACTTAGTTATTCAATGTAATTGCCTATAATAACTCATAGTTTATTAAGTTTACATATTCTTTTAAAAATAAGTTTATATTCAAAAGAATTTTAATTATAAGTAATTTTAATAAAGTTAATTATGGTTAAACATACTTGACTTAAAATTTATATAACTAAATTTATACATCATATGCTATATGTCATAATTAAATATATTCGATGTGAACACAAATTTATAAGTATAACCTGCTGTAACACAGTTCAATCTCATTTACACACGTTTAATCATCAATATTTTCAATGTTAATTTATTTTCAAGCTTTTTAAATTTAAAATTTTTAATCCATCGAACCAATTTTTTAATATAACTCATTCACAAAATTATTATTGGATTCTATTAATTATTATTATAAACAAAATTAATAACTAATTGCTAAAATGACAAAAATATTTATTATATATTAAACATCTATTACAATATTAATACATAAATTCCAAAATAAATTATACTTAAAGATACCATAAATAATAATAATTGTTTAAGAACTTGCAAGAACATGCATAATTGTATAAAATTTGACACATGTTATACGTGCATATGAATGTAGATATATTTTATACAGTAATCAAAGTTTTTCTTACATTAATGCTAACACAAAAAATAATATTTTAAATAAAATGAAAGAATATCAGTCGTTATTTAAATTTTTATTAAATTACATTAATCATTAAACTGATTTTATTTTATTTTGTTTAAACTATTTATATTAAATTTATATTAATTTTTTTATTAAATTTAAATTATATAATGATGGTGTAAATTATTAAATATTAAGATATTACAAAAAATAAAACAAAGGCAACAAATGTGTCGAGCAGCGTTACATGACCCTGGCAATGGAAACTAAAATAGGAATAAATGAATATAGAATATGGAGAAAAGTTTTATGCAAAAGATATGTGGTTGTAGAATTATGGATGCCGTGGAGAAGGATGCTTTCATCGAAGAAACCCTTACATCATATAAAACTGCAATTGTATCGTATAGAATGTTATTTTTAGATATTATAAAATATAATAATAATGAAATTATGAATAAAAAATTAAAATGCAATAGAAATTGAATTTCAATATGGCAGTCATTATGGAGAGATATTATACACCCTGATGAGGGTATACCAATAAAGTAAAAGAGGCCAATAGGTAAGATTAGAGAAAATAGAGTATTAAAAATATTATAAAATTTATAAATTAAATAATATTAATTATTATTATTATAGGAAAAGTAATAAACCGATGAAATAAAACAAAAAATTTTCAAAAAATAAAGGGTTGCTTTATCTGCAATGAGAAAGTAATTTTTTCATGTTAGGTAATGATAGATCTAGTAGATAATTAATTATATTCATAAATGATTTTATTTTTTATCTCCTTATACGCTAGATTTCGTAAATTTATTTACTAAAAAGTTAAGTTCCTATAACATCTAAAAATCTGTGTTTCCTAAAATTATATAATTAATAAATCATTGTCGAATCTTGAATAAAAATTTTAAATTATAAATAAGCTCTCTTGAACTAATTGTGCAACTGTAGTAAAAAAATCCAATTATATTATAAATAATTATTAAAAATAGAGCTTTTTATAAAAACAAATGACCGGTTAAATTACATCTTAAATCATAATTACATAAGTAAAGACAACATCCTATGAAGTAAATATGCTTATAAAGACATGATTAATTCATTTTAAAAATTATAAGAAAAATTACAAAAATTGTTCTTATTTAAAGCTTTTATACATAAATACTTAATGAATCAATTAATACCTTTGATTAAACATAGTAAATGTAAATACCAAAAGTAAATAAGTAAGCGAAAATTATTTTAAGATTATATTTAATGGATTTGAATACATTATTTATGGTAATCTATTCATTAATAATATTTTTAATTATATAACAAAGTAGTTAAAATATTATCTTCGATTATAAGTAATTCAAAATTTAATTTTATTCGAATGTAAGATTTAAATATAATGTTTACAATCATGATAAATAAAATACGTCTTTATATAAATTGTACATAAGCCAACATAGCGAATTGTTATTTAATAAAATTTAATTTTTTCATCGTGACTTGAAATTTGTCTATTAATTCTCAAATATGTTCCATAAATTTTTTCCTTTCTTGTATTTGAATTTCCAACTAAAATGCAGTCTTCAACTAAAGATAATATTTGCTTGATCTAACCTATTTCATCTTCGACCTTTCCTCTTCTGACTGACAATTTGCTTATCTTGTCATAATAGACAATTTAACCATCATCCAGTCCACTCTTCTAGTCTGAAACTAAGGCTATTCTTCCTTTTGATTCCTTTAGTTTCATTTAAATTATAAATATCTCTACGTTGAACCTGTTACGAAAACAGTAAAAACATTTCCGCACTTTTTAGAAACTGAATTTATTTATTTAACTTTTGAATTGTTCTATTTTAAAGTAACAT
The DNA here is from genome assembly GCF_000503995.2 of Ceratosolen solmsi marchali. Taxonomy (NCBI): domain Eukaryota; kingdom Metazoa; phylum Arthropoda; class Insecta; order Hymenoptera; family Agaonidae; genus Ceratosolen; species Ceratosolen solmsi. The sequence continues at coordinate 9,419,930 of NW_011948417.1, forward strand.
ATTCAAATGTTTTATTCTATCATTTGTTGTAAATATACATTCATATATATAAACTAAAAAATGTTCTATAAATTTACCAATGTTTAATTTTACGTAGTACTTTCTGTATGCACACTGCATTTTCTGCTATTGTATATATTATGTTTATATATATTTATATATTTATATATTTATATATATTCTGTTATTATGATATACCATTATATCATATCTAAGTAATTTTTATTTGGATAATTATAATTATATATATATATATCTTTTATAATCTTTTATTTATTAAATCTATTTTTATAATTCGAAAAAAAATTTAAATATGTTATTCCCACTTATAATATTCAATTAAATAATTTTCTTGTGTTTATGTTTATTGCATAGTATAAATTAATATTGTTGCCTAGGTGTATACTGATAGAAACGTTAAAATTAATAAAACTAAGCTGATACATTCAATTTTCTATTTTTTGCATTATAACGCATTATATTGAATTAAATAAAATCAAATAGAATAAAGACATAAAATTATCATAATATTCTTATAAAAATCTAGTATTTTATTGATGCTACTTAAATAGTCAGCAAATTCTTATTTTTTTTTTATAAATTTATAATATTATGTATAAAAACGTAGCATGTATTACACAGAATTCAATGGAATTTCAATATTCAATTGAATATATTAAATTGAAAATGTTATTTAGTTAAGATATACAAAATCACACATTGTCTCATAAGTTAAATTCTAATTCAAAATCGATTTGAACTTAGTTTAATCTTCCTCTATATCGGTGTTTCTTCCACTCTTCAACCATTCTTTTTAATTTGTTGTTACTTTGTTTCTCATGTTAGTTTTCTCCATATCATTGAGAATACAATTTTTTGTTTAATTGTACTCACAATTAATACAAAGTTTTATTTTTGTTAATAACAGTTGAATATAAAAGTCATATGACAATAATTAATCACGAAATATTTATTTTCCAACACCTTAATTACGAATTTACAAAACATTGAAAACACATGCAGCCAAAAAACTAATTTAAACTAAAAATTATTTATTTTGTAATTCACAAATTTAATATTTATATAACTTCGGAGTTACTTATTTCATTACTGAAAATTTATTTATTACTTCATTTATTTATTATATAACATTAAAAATTTACAGTATTTAAAATTTAAAAAAGGTGTAAGGATAACGCTTAGACACACACGCGCGCGCGCGCATATTAAATAAGTTAAGTTCTTTTTAATTAAAGAATAGTATGCTATTATTATAATATAAATGACTTTGTCAAGGGTATTATGAAAGGATAATGTTAAATGATCAAAAAACGTATAAAGTTCATGATATAAAAAAGCTACGAAGAAAAAAGAGATCTTTTTAGAGATATTTGTGACCAATAAATTTAACCAATAAATTAACCAATAATAAATTTGAATATTAGAGGAAGTAGCGACAAACGGACAGACTCTTATTAACGCAACCGAGCAATATAATCAAATTCTCCCTCAGAAGTACATGACATAGTAATTGATATTCAATCATTATTTTAAGAATAGATAACAAATCAATAAATAAAAATAACTTGAATAAATTCAATATTCATTATAATCATAATACAAAATGTCATAAAACTTTAGAATTTGAATATTGTCAAATTTATGAATTTATTGTAATCTATTGAAATTGATGAGGTAAGGCAATGTCATTTTAAATTCATGATATTCGGAACATTTACTTTTATGAGTTTAATTAATTTTGCTATTATAACAAATTACTTAATAAAAGAAGACGAAGGTATGCACGAAAGAGGCTGCAATAAATATAGAACACTTTAAGTTATCATTATGATCGTACTTTCACTAAATATAATTAAACAGCAATAGAATAATAATTTTTAAAATAATATAGCTCGTGCAATTAAAAATGATTAATAAACCTTAAGTACTTATGCAAATGTAAATATTTCTAATACTTTATTGCTAACTAGATACAATGAAATATTAAGAATTTAAACATAATAATATTAATAAAATGATTATTATATGAACAATTAAGAATTATTAGTTAATACATTCTATAAGTTATTGTAAATAAAAAATAACAAATTTTTTACAGAAATAAAATTTTATTATAAAAATATAAGTATTAGTTTAAATAGTAAGTGAAATTTATTTAACATTAAGTAAACCAATAATTAAACATTTTAAATCTACCTAACTACATAAATATGTTTTTTATAATGTTAAAACTTTATTTCGATAGAACGCAGTTATTACATATTGTAATCGAATAATTTGATCAAAAGTATGTATTGCAATTTCATATAAACCTTAAAAATGTTTAACTATTAAACTATGAAATTTTCGATACCAAAGTTAATAAGTAAAATAATAAGAAAAATTTTGATCGATACAATATGGATTTTTACTCATATATCCAAATTCATATATAAAAAGCAGGATTGTGAAAATGTCTAATACTATTTAACAATTGAAAATAAATTAAACTAAAGCATATTTCAACAATAAAACAATTAAAATAGCTAAAAAAAAAAAAATAGATCACTAAAACGTTTTTTATACAATTCAATCCAGTAAAGATTGAATAAATATTTATTAAAGCATAATTATTGAAATTAAAGTTTTTGATAAATAAATTTAAATAAACGATCGTATCTTCTTAATAAATTACATAGATATAATATATTGCTTTTTCAAATATATTATGAAAAAGGCAAAGATTGAAATGTACACATTGGTAATTCTAAATGGAATGCATTACAAATTAGAGGTTGTAAAAATTAATCTAAAAATTAGGTAATATATTAGGACTAATGAACATTTATTTAAAAAAATTAAAATATAAAATGCAAAATTCAGAACATTGAAGAGGTAATAGTATGTACAGTAAAAATAGAGATATATGCACAAGAATGAGTACAAGAGAGAGACTCGGCAGTGTACCGTATGAAAGAATTTGACCTCGGCATGACAAGAACCTCGGAGCAAAGAACTTGAGATATTGATAGGTATGTAAGCCTTCACAAGCCGTCAAAGATTTGTAAGTAAATGCTAAAAGCACAAGGTTGATGAGATTAAACCCTCAGATATGTTCATTTTACAGAAAAAAAGGTTTCTGATTTATATGAGTTATGAATATATTATATTTATATTTTTAATACAAATAAAAAATGTTTATATTAATCGGAAAATGCAAAGCTGTAAGAATTGCTTATATATTATAGGTATTTTTTATATAACATAACATTAGTTTAAATAATATTAATAATAATGCTAATACCCAAGAAAACACTGGAATTCGAATATCATTGAAGATAACTTGTTTAATAATTCCTAAAGTTATTGTCAATAATTTGAAATATTTGAAATTCCATTAAGTTTTAAGATAATTCAAATATATCTTCTATTGACAACAACAATTTCGTCAATTGCTTTATATTTAAAGATAATATTAAACAAAAATATTTAATATTTAGCGTTGAATCATTTAAAATAAACTACTGTAATGAATTTTTGAGAAAAAAAATGAATAGACGTTGTTTTTATTTTTAGCGTTCAAATATGTGCATAGAAAGAACATTTTAATGTTTCATACATTATTTTAGTTAGCTAGATACTATAATGTGTTACGTTTTTTTTTTCAATTAAATAAAACAGTTTCGACTAGTAATTTTCAATAGCTAGGTGATTTTTGTCAACACGGATAATCGTCAATTAATTAAAAAAATGAAATTTGATTCTGGTCGAAGTTGTTGGTGTTTTAAGTATACTGTTGAAACCTCCACAGATAAACGTCTTATTTATACCAAGTCAACAAAGCGATTAAATATTAAATGTAGAATGATTTGTACACTGACTCTCTATTTTCATAATATCAATTACTTTTAATTTCATAAAAATACAGTATTCTTCAAATATTCTAGAATACTTATAATAATTACTGCAAAAAGTAGATGCGGTGGTTAATATAATGAATAAGTCAATATAATAAACATATATTTGAAATTATTTAATTTACTAAAATCCATGTGGTATGTATTTGCGTTGTTGTGAGATTTACGACTGAAATTATGATATAAAATAGAAATATTTTTTAATTTCATCGACAAATTATACTTCTAATTACGTTTTATGATGCAGATACTTCGTATTTTCAACTTAACACCAATGAGTTGTATCTTCAGTTTAATGTCTATGTTTTGTCGTTCGACTCTTATATAATCATTTTGCACTCGTATAACTGTTTGAATGTTATCAAACAGCTACTATTATGATTATTTTTATTATTCCTATTACAAACGGTGAATATTATTGGACTCAGACTTGTTCGTAATAATTATTCATATTTGAATATAAATTGTACAATACTTACGAATTCTAATTTAATAATAGTAATTACGCAGCATTTTCATTGATATAATAGTATTCCTAGAATATTACATCATGGTAAAAATATCCTTGGAAACAATAATGATTGTTTTAAAATATTCATTATCCTAAATTATTAGAATTTAATAAATTTAATAAAACCCTAATACATGTTTCCAGATTAAACATATTCGTTTTCATAACCGTAAGTTACCCGATTAAACTGTCACTTGTTTTCAATAAGAAATTTCGAATATTTAAAATTTTCTTTTATAATGCAATACAGCCAACTTTTTTAATACCATTTTATATTGTGAAATGTTCTATTATATAATAAAAACATAGGAAGATCGGCGTAATAAAAAATAGGAAAAACCTGGATTATTTACAGAGAGAAACTTTATTCATATATTTGACTATATTTAAGTATATAAAAATTTTTGAATCCACTTATTTATTTAAGAAGTTGTCGAATGCTCCATTAAAACAATAAAAAAATCAATATATTCATTATTTAACTTAAGAGTGAATTTGCAGATATATTATATCAAATTTAAGTTATACCATCATCTCTTATATCTACTAAACATTTTTTGCCATTCGCCAATTGATAACTATTCCATATAGATATTTCTCTTTGAGTATTTTCGATAGCAATTATTAATAATCTAATATTTGGAATACTAAGCCAATAATTTCCTAACGAAGGTTTCATATCAGCTCTTAAATGTTTATCTTTATCACAAAATAAGTCTCCTTTATGTACAATTTTTATCGTATTCACATTTATAATAATAGCATTAAAATAATTAATAAAAAACCTCGAAACAGATGCAAAATTGCTTAAAATAGGATTTAGTTCGTTATTCGCGACTGTTGTACATAATACAGATAAAGAGTCTACGATTACGAGTTTTTTATTTAATTCGTTTTCACCAGTATTTGTCATTTTTGATAAATTGTGAAAAATTGTAAATAAGTCGTTGATTGTAGAAATTTGATGGACTATTATATTACTCATAACTTTACCTATAATCTGAAATATTTATCAAAACCATAGAAAGAATGTATTTAAATAAAGTAATAATTATTATAATACAAAGCAAAGTAATAAGAAAAATGTGTAACTTACAATATCACTGCATTGTTTTGACTCCAATATCATTTGAATTCTAGAAGTACTAAAATTTCTACTACAATCTATGTAATAAACTCTTAATGCATTTATAGTAGCATGTAAAGAAATCCAATGACATAATTGTGATTTTCCTGACGACGAAGATCCACAAATTTCGTAAATTCTTTTATAACGAAGACCCCCTTCTAACAAATCATCCAACCTGATACACATGAAATTTTAATATCAATTGAATCGATTAAGAAAAAATAAACAGTTGAAAACATTACTTTTCTATTCCAGTTGGTATTACATCTTCTTTTTCTTGATGATAGATATCAATTGAATTCATTATTTTACTTCCAAATGTTTTTAAAAACGATTCCTTTATATTTTCTATCTCCTAAGCATAAATTAAAAATTACAATTATATATTTAAATTATACAAACAAATCAATGGAGAATTATACGATGCACGAATAGCGGAAATAATTATAAATGTATTATTTAAATAAAAACATACATTCACAACAAATAAAAATATTTTTAAAAGAATGATATAAATAGTTTCATAATTTCATTATAATTTTATTATCATCTACATATATATTATATGTACATTATATATTATCATACGTTATATTAAAACAATCAAATTTAAATTTTTTATTTAAATTTATGAAATTTTCAAACAAAATTATTTAATATGAATTGCTCATATCGATCATATTCAATATGTAATAATAATTATGAAAAAAACTTTTTTTTATAAGAGTCAATCAAATTGGAATAATACAAGGTTTTCATGATATTAAAAACAAAAAATTCATTACATTATTACTGAAAGTATTACATTTCCAATTGTTCATGAAATAATTTTACGAATGTAAAACAAACATTGAATACTTTTCACGCAATTTTAATTATTCAGCGAAAATTTTTTATGATTTAATACAATTGAATAATTATTTATGGAATGCAAAATGTTTTTGACATAATAAATATAAATAAACAAACCTTAAAGCACAGTCCAGTGTGTTTCATCAAATCATCGGTGGAATATAATATAAAATCATAGACAGTATAAATGTTTCGAGAATGTAATTTTGCCAATACGTTTTCATTGAGTACTGGAAAGATATTTGATTCTAATCTTGCCATAATATATTAGTTTTTTTTATATTATATTTAAAATTTATCATAAATGTTTGTCATTCAGTAATATGACAATATTTTTTAAATCTGAAATCAAACAACAATATAAATAATTTATAATTTAATGTTATTATTTAAATTTATAATTTATTTATCGGTTCGATTAGATACAAATTTACAGTTTATATAAAATCTTGTACAATATCTGATATATAAGCCGTTTGTTTAATTAAAATTCTATATTGAGTGTAAATATAACTAATTTAAACATTGATATGTATGTAAATATACAGAATTAATTTTTAATGAGGAAATTATCTTTTCATATAAAATTTGAATGAAATATTTTTATTCATATTGATTTTAATAGATATATGATATTTAAATTAATTGAAAGAATCAAGTACCACATAAATTCAATATATTATTAATTTTTTAAAAATAAATATATAAATACTATAAATGAATAAAATATAGGCAAAATTGAATTTCTGTGTAAAAGTCAATATTCGTCTTGTAGTTAAAAAATTTATAATTTAATGTTATTATTTAAATTTATAATTTATTTATCGGTTCGATTAGATACAAATTTACAGTTTATATAAAATCTTGTACAATATCTGATATATAAGCCGTTTGTTTAATTAAAATTCTATATTGAGTGTAAATATAACTAATTTAAACATTGATATGTATGTAAATATACAGAATTAATTTTTAATGAGGAAATTATCTTTTCATATAAAATTTGAATGAAATATTTTTATTCATATTTTTTATTAATTGTAATGAATCTTGAATGATTTTTAGCACTTTTATATAATTTTAATAGATATATGATATTTAAATTAATTGACAGAATCAAGTACCACATAAATTCAATATATTATTAATTTTTTAAAAATAAATATATAAATACTATAAATGAATAAAATATAGGCAAAATTGAATTTCTGTGTAAAAGTCAATATTCGTCTTGTAGTTAAAAAAGTTCGTTATAAGATAGTAAAATTATAAAATACTGTTAATGTAAAGTCAAAGGTTCTGCCTATGATATAATCCTTTTTTTTATAAAGTAAATAAATTTAATATATATATTAAAGGAGTCTGATATTTGTGGCGCATGCAATATCATATTTCACGTGCTATTTATTAACACAAGCCTATTGAAAATTACTTTTTAATGAAATTTGATGGAGGTGCTTTTGCACCTAATCAACACATTATCATCGAGCAAACGGTAACAATAGCGCTAAAGTGTAAATAGAAATAAAATTATTGGATTGGCATCGCCGCCGGCAAAGTCGCGATCACAACGCATACGACGCGTACGCGACCATCAGGCAGCGGTGACATTGATAAGGTGTGGAGGCGGCACATGTAATTGTAAAATGAAAATCCTTATCAAGGGAGAAAAGAGTTGGGCATTTGTGACTCGAGACGGCGCAGCGACCGCCCCCCGGCACTATTATACCGTGGACGTAGAAATCGGCGCCGCACATGCAGTGGCACAAGTCATTACCACGTGTGCGAGGCAGAGAGGTACCAACATCCGGCCGTCGGAGCTTCGAGGATCCGAATACCGCCGCGAGGATGGACCGAGCTGGCCGACGGAGAAGAGGGCGCCGTCAAGGACCCTCCTGGCGGCTGCGGCATGGCGGCCCGAGCGCCGACGGGGGATCGCACGGGAACCGCCAGCCAGAGAAAATCCATATTGCGTCCCGGCAGTGCGCGCGGTCGCGCCGGCCACGCTTCGCTCTCGCCTATCTATAATATGGTGAGTATTTGCTTCAACACGTCCCTCACCCTTCTTCTGTCGACAATTACACCTTTTTCTTAGCATAGCCGAGTATCCCTCTTTGCCTATCTGTCTGTGTCTGTCTCTTTTCGTCTCTCATTTCTTCGCAAATTTCTTTTTTTGAATTTTTTTCTCTTTCATATACCTATTTCGTGATGTCAACTTCTTTGATACTTGTCGCTTGGCTGCCCACACACTACTCTCCTCTTCTCTTGGGGAATCGGAAACCGGCTATATAAGTGTTGTTTATTTTGCACGTTTTTGCGTTGAAATCCAATTTCCGTCTGTACACCTTTTGCGTGCTTACGCACGCATATCCCGACTATGCACGCGTGGTACTGGATTTTTATTTCAATCGCTAACTCGTTTACGTACAGGCTAATATTATATCTCTTCCTCTTCATATGCACGTGCCTTATACGGAGATAATGTACTTTTGAACGAAAAACTATGGCTTTTTATGTAGTTTTGCTTATTTTTAATAATTTCCATTTTTATTTCTTAGTAGCTTGTTAATTTTAACAAAAAAGTAAGTTGTTGCAAAAAGTACTGTAATTATCATAAAATAAAGTAATGCTTATAATAAAATTTTACGGTCCACATTTCTAATATGTGAAAAAGTTTTAAGGAATAATTAAAGTTATTAGAAGAACAAGTATTGGAATTTCTAATTAAATAAATGAATTTTAAGTCGTAACGATGCTCAAGTTATATATATATATATATATATATATATATATATATATGCATTGTAGCCTATTATCATGTTCATCGTTATTATTGAGATAAAAGATAAAAGTGATAATTTAAATTTCTTAGGACCACGTGGCATAGCTAGTCAAAGAGCGCGAGAAAGTGTAAAAAAAATGACCGGATGTTCGCCATTTTTGATATGTGCGAGACAGTATGGTTTCGGTCGATTAAATCGAATAAAGAGCTAACGTCAGCAGCGTTGGTAGTTTGACCGGATAATAGAAACTTGCCGTTATTGTAATAACTGTAAGGAGTTATAGCGATAAGAAATCAGATGTTAACAATAATAGTGAAATTGTTAAAAATGACAGAAAATAAAAAGAAAAAAAGATAGCAATTTCAGTGAGTAGCTCGCTTGACTAACCGGAAAAGAGAAGTCGCTGCGAGGAGCTGTAGCATTACCGAGACCGGAAACCGCGCCCCACCATCGCGTTGCGAATTGTTTGGCCCTGATAAATCCGCCAATAGCATGGCCCTCGGAAAATTGACGAATTTTTAGCCAATCTCGTACCGTCAATACTCGTAACGCGAGACGTTAAGTGACGATTTCGCTAGATAAGCTGCTCGTCGTTCAGTTGGTTTGATACCGTCAGTTACGCTTTCCCCTGTCCCCACTTCCGCGGGGCAAAGACCTCATCGTTCTAGATACAGCGCCATCTTCCGGCTCACCTCGTGCGCGTCTTTTCCGTCTCTCTCGGCAAAGCTTGCCGAGCCGTACGACGATTCGGATATACACGGAGAGTGGACCCGAGCGTGCGGGGCGACCGCCCCTTTGGTCGCGCGTGTGAGTGCGCGCGTGCTGTGTTCTGTTGTGCGCGTGTGCGAGACGCGTGCGCGCGCCATCCCCTGCTGGTCCTCTTCTCTCCTCCTGCTCACATATTACTGTCCTCCCCTCTTTCTGCCCCTCCCTTGCCGACGCTGTCATTACCGCCGCCGCCGCCGCTGCCGCTGCTGCTGTTGCTGCTGCTGCCACTGCCACTCGAGGAGAAAGGAGGCCGAAGAGTTGCGCGTTGTGTGCATGCGCGCTGCTTTGCTTGTGTCGTGTTCGTGTATTGCGTGCGCGCGCGTACGAGAGCGAACTCGGTCGCCATGTTTAGAGGTGCTGCGTGTCCTTGAAGAGGAGCGAGCTCGAGGAAGGCCGCTGGTGGCGCCGCCAGCGTTCCCGCACGGGCGCATCGCCGTCCCGGTCGGATTAAACGCGCGCTCTCCTCCCTCGTTCGAGCATCCTCCAGTACCCCCGCGGCTGCTTGGCCCACTCTCGCGGTAGAGCGAAGGCGCGCGCGCGCGCGCGCGCAACGCAACGCAACGCAACGCAACGCAACTCTTAAAGGAGAGCTGCAAAATGCCGTTTCGTTAGAGAGAGAAAAATACCGAACGGGTGCGGCTCGTGCGTAGCTCTTGTGCGCGGTGCGTGTGCGAAACGTTTTTTACTTCAACCCCATATACGATAATATTGTCGCGCGTAGTGCGGCATTTGTACGCACACCCACGAACGAAACAGAGACCGACAACAAGGCTGAAACAATAAAAGAATAACGAAACTAGTATATCGTACGGGAGCGGCGTCCATTGTGCCTCTTTTTCTTTTGCTCTCTTGCTCTCTCTCTCTCTCTCTCTCTCTCTCTCTCCTTCTCTCTTTTTTTCGTTTTCGGTTAAGGCGAAAGGGAAGCAACGGGACGCGCGCGCCTCTGCCTTTTCTCAGATCTGGGGATTGGTGAATTAAGTCGCGGATTTTGGTATTCCGGTGTGTGCGCGCACACACGGAAGTCTGCGGATGGCTCGTCATCGCGGAATTTCACTGATTACATTATGGTAAGTCGCCACTTATTGCGCACCCAGAAGCGACATCGTTTTCTCTCTTTTCTTCCTTCTCACTCTTATATGCATGCTTCGTCTCTGTCTCGTTTGGGCGCGAGCTATAGACATGCAACGGTCGCCAACATGGCCGACGGGAAATTTCCTTTGTGTGGCCACAGAGGCCGAGCGGCGAAGAATTGTTGCGAGAGGCGTTTATATCGCTGAGATATTATAGTCTTTTATTCATTGTTATTGTTTGAATTGTAATTTAAGAAAAAGTCAACCTATTGTTCGTACACCAGTGCACCTTCATTAAGTGGAGACACCGATCGTATGAATTTCCTAACCGATAATTTTACATTCATTGAATACGCGATCCTCTTTCTTCGTTAGCTTTTGTCATTCTCCCCTTTCCTTTTCTCAAAAATTATTTTTTATTTTTTATTTGTCTCTTCATTCACGCAACTGGCGCTGTCGCATACTTTTCCTTCTTCTTTTAACATCTTGTGTATTGTACTTCTTTCTCTCTCGATCTCACTCTCACTCTCATTCTCTATCGTTCGATACACGTCTGCTCTCGTCACTCTTCTTTTTCTTTTCTTATTCTTTACAATGCGCCAAGTCAAGATGGTGTATTTTTTTTGTTTTTAATAAATAATGAGTGTCTATTAGTTTATGAAATTTAATTAAATCTACTTATTCTTTTGAAAGTAACAGATCCTGCATGTAGTCAATTGAACGCACCTGGAATTTAAAGTGTAAAACTGCTAAATGTCGTAGATTGGAGCGTTTGGCATAATTTTATTAACTTTTATTCACTTGTAGTAATAACCGAATAGCATTTAATTTTTTTTTACTGTATAATATCGTTGTATACAATTGTGAAATAAAAAAGATTCGTACATTATCCGCTTTTTCCAGTTACATTTTTTTGTTTGTTTTTTGTTTTTATTAATTTTCTTAGTCTGTTTTTTGTTTTACTTAACCGTGCTAATTTCATTATATTAAAATATTTTTTATTTTCTGTAAATTTGTAATTATAAGCTAATTACAATGAGCTTATATATTTTATATAAATAATTTCTAATTACGTGATTGCAATTACTTTTAATTCTTGCGTCAATAAAATATATTTTTTTTGTCAATAAAAAATAATCATAACCAAACATCGGATGCACCCTAAACTTGTACCTAAAAAATTTTTTTACTAACTTAATTTTATGATGCAGTTTAAATAATTCGTGTTAAATTTTGTATTATCTTGTAATATAAATGAGTTAAATAAAGGAGTATTATTTAAAAAATTATCCATCTTATATTGTAATTATTTTATATTAAATAGTATGTTTATAACCTTATATTTTGTAACTAAACCATTTGTTTGAATTTTGGGCTTATGTCAATAACTCTGTGCTGGAAAATTATTTTACAGTTATGAATATGTTGGAAAATTTGAAAATAATTGATTCTTATAATTTTTACATTCTTTATATAATTTTTTCAATGCAAAGGTATATGCTGAAATATAAAATAATAAAAATGAATTTTTAATTACTTTTATTATTTTAAGTATATCATTTTTCATACAATTCTTGTTATTTAAGCTTGAAAAGACATTTCATTTCCAGGTCATATGAAAATATTTTGCTTAAAAAATTTTTTTTTCATTTATAATTTAATTTGTTTTTTAAGCGATATTCATATTTATAAATTCACAAAATCAAATGAAGTCGATAAAAAAAAATTAATTAATTAAGTTAACAATATCAATTTTTCATTTTCAGTATCATGTGTAATGAGTGATAAACAAGGTGCGCCTACTTTGCCGCCCCTTACTGGGGGTGGAGGAAATAATGGGGGAAGCAATGGAGGTGCACCACAGCAAACTGTCAGTTTGCAACAGGTTTTTGCCAATGTTCTTACATCAGCTAATGTACAACAGTTTGTCCTTGCATCCCAGGTTCCTGGCCTCGCACAGGTACATGGTTGTATTAAATATGTTAATGCTTATGTTATACTTTTTTTTAAAAGTTCAGTTCTACTCTAAATATAACAATCTTTGTAAGAGATTCAGCAAGTAATATTATAAATTGATAATTATTTAATATGATTGCCTGTCGATTATAATTTAGGTTTTTTTAGAGATATATTAATGTTGTTTGTTATTAGACATGGCTTTTGTATTTATAAATATGCGAATTATAAACCTGGGTAGATAATTAATTCAGTATATTATTTATATATCCAATTGGAATGAATTGAGATTGTAAATATGTTAAATAATTATTTTTTAACATTTTTAAGTGCTATATTGAAATAATTATTGAATCATCGCTGCGAGTAAAATTATAGTTTTAATATTTTTAAATAAAAACATTTAGAGGTAATGAGCCATAATATATCTCAAAAATTATATTTTTTTTTTATATATAAAAGTTAAAACATTTTTTTATTTAAAGTTGAATTTTTTTTTTAATATGACATTTTTATGATATGGTTTACTGTCCAACTGGCTCTTTAGTTTTATAATATGTAACAGAATTATTGTAAAAGAAATGTGATTTCATAAATTAGACAGTTATAGATACATTAATTAATTTGAAAGTTAATAATAATATAATTCAATAGATATTAAATTTTTCAAAATTTAATTTAAGAAAGTAATTATGTTATGTGTATATAATTCTAGCTGTTGAAAATCTAAGAATTTATTCATGGTAGCAAATAATTGTCTTTTATTTACCCGTTTCATAACTAATATTTCCTTTATTTTGTGATGTCATCTATACCGAAATTGAAAGATTAAATGAATGTACCATTCACGACGATCTTTTTGATAAGAACCGAGGCATTTGTCTGAAAATAATTTGGGGGAAAATATAATACTCGTGTATCATAAAATATTGATAAATCAAAGTGTATTTATCTGTGTCAGCAGGTTTTACCTAGCGGTAGTGCGGCAAATCAGTCCATTGGCGTTACACGTATTGTTAATCTTTCGAACACGACACCGCGCGTTAGTGTGGTTAACGTCACTGGAGCTAGCGGCACTGTTACCGGAACGACGCTCACATCACCCAGCCGTCAGAATCCGAAGCTCGTGTTGACGACATCACCCAAGCTGGTACGCACCTCCATAGCCAACATGTTTGTGACGCCTACGTCCCAAGTGTCTGTACAGTCGCCACCCGCAAAAAAAAAGTCGCGACTAACTGAGAACACGGAAAAAGCCACCTTAGTCGAGTTGGACTCGATGGGCTACCGACGTCGTATAATGGAGCACAAGCTCAAGCGTATGCGTTCAATACGAGAAAAATTGAATGATAACGCTTCAGAACTCTTTTTTCTTCACAATGGTGGCAATCTCATGGATTATCATACATGGAAGAAAAGGCCATCGACAGCCCAGTATCTCCATTTTATGAAGCAGCAAAGTCTGGAAGCAGACGAGGATGAGAAAGAACTTCTTCAGAGTTTGGAAATGATTGCTCCGGCTACAGCGACGATTGCAGTGGCAACGGTAGCAGCAAATATGACGTCTATGTCAACGACTACAACTACTACTGTTACGACAACCAACAGCCCGACACCCATAACCTCGGCAACATCTCAAAGTACAGAGGTCATAGTTACAGGCGTAGGTGGTACACCCGTTGCAGTCTCTACGACATTGCCCCCAGCTGTTGCGCAACTTAGTCAACAAGGTAAAATTATTTACTAATATATATTTATAAGTATATATGTGCGTTAATGTACATTTGTAGATATATGTTTATTTTTGGAAAAAAGGTGTTTTGCTTGAATTCCAGAAGTTGTGTTAATTAAAATATGACAAAAATCTCAGCTTTATGGTTTAGCAAATACTTATAATTTTTTTAATTAGATAATTCAATATATAGTTTTGGTCATTTTACTTTTTATTTAATAGAAGTTGATAAAATTTTTGAAGCTGTGTGCTATATCAATATCTTACCATGTATACTTTAAAACATTAATTGAAAACCTTTTATTGGTATGAATCCTATTATAAACTCAAGATAAAGAGAATTCTTTCAGGATATTATATTGATTGAATATAGCTATTTTTAATTGAATTTATTTAATTTCGTTCAATCAAATATCAAATCCATTTAATATATTATTATGTTATTAACTTTAAGTTTATATTAAGTTTTGGAAAAAAGGTCATGAAAATTATACTTAAGTAATATTTGTACTTAAATCCTTTTATTTTGTGATATTCATGAAGTAATAATAATTAATTCAAACAATAAATAAAGTATATATTTAGATTGTGACTTAAATTTTCATCAATAGAATAAATATAAAATAAATATAACAAATTTATTACTTTTCCTGTCTCCATATTGTAAATCACATGATTAACAAATATGGATATTAATTTTTTAGATGAATTGTTATTTTTATAACTTTTAATGAGTAAACAATACTTGTTTGCATAATATGCAATATAAAATTTGTTAAGGGAGATTAAGATTAAATTATTTTACTATTGTAAAAAAGAATAACTACTTATGAAAAATATCCAGAGATATATTAATAAATCTAAAAAATTACCAAAAAAAATATAGAATTTATTTTTTAATAAAATAATTAGCAACAAATACCTAAGTATACAGGTTTAATGATTTTTCAATAATATTGTATCATTGTAACGAAAAACTTGATATAACGGAAAATAGCTTATAATAAATACAATGATAATAATGTAGCGGTGTCAACACAATGTGTCGGTTTTTATCTTTTCATAATTGACAATTCTTGTCAATGGTATAAGTATAAATTTTCGACTTTTGAATCTACTGAACCAATGATTTGCGCAATAGGACAAGTACCTGGTCGGCCTCAAGGAGGCCGACATGGCATGGTCTTTACCTTCCGAGCAGCAATTCAGGCTTCACCAGTCGCCATTCACCCTTCACCCACTACTATAGCACCCGCTCTCTTTATAGGTGATTATTATAGGACTGTTGTCGATGTTTGTTTCTTATTAATTCATAAATTTATAAATATTTTTTATCGATCCAGCCACTTGATAATCAACTGAAACACTTATTTTTGCACGAAATATTAGTATTTGCTTCTATTAGCTTATTTCATTAATAATACCTACTTATACATTTTGATAGAAATTATATTTGGAACTAGTTGAGAAATAAACTAATAAACTAGTAAATTAATTAAAATTTTTTTATTCGATAATTATAATGAGTCTAGAAGATGAAAAAAATTCAGTTTCATTAATTTGATAAATATTTTTTCCTTACAAATGCTTCATATATAGAAATACATTTTTTATGCACATATGTTTGTTCAAACATGCATTCACATAAATAATGGAACGTATATTATTGGCATGTTTAGAATTTTTAAAAGTATAAGCATCGCTTCATAAATTCTACATAAGTTTTAAACATATATTATAGTAATGATAAAATTATGCATGTTATTTATGTTATTGTTTGAATGTGAGGAGTTTATTGTTTATTTTAATGAAAAATTTATTTTATTTTATTGATTTTAAACATTAATTAAAGTATCATTATACATTAAAACTATTTCTAGAGCTTTATGGATTTAAATTATACTCATTATACACAACTGAATAAATATTGTAAAGAAATTAAACAATTACAGATATGATAATACATATATTTTATTCTTATACTTTATTGACATATAATTCTCTTTTTGAAAATTTGACACATGCTGTACATATTTATAGATAAAACCCATATTATATATTTTACCAATTCCAGAAGTTGCGAGAAAGTACATATGTCATGAGAAAACAAAACTAAGCATATGTGAGTTAAGTTATTTATATTTAGAGCAAAAGTATTATATATCAGAGCTGAGTAAAATAATTGTAATAAAATTAAAAATAATCATATAATAATCATTTAATTTATATATATTATAAAAGTTTAAGTTGTGTAAGCTTTCTATGTAGTATTTCAGTCGTGTAATTGTTTTTCATATGATAGTTAAAACAGTTATATGCATTAGTAAAAATGTATGAAAATACATTTTGTTACAGGTGGAACACCAATTGTAATAGATTCCTCAAAACCTAATTCAACACCATTGGAAAATCCTGTAACAGATAAAATGACAGCAACTATTCCAATTGAAAAACCTGTTACACCTCCAATTACATCAGCTCAACCTGTAGTTAAACTTGTAAAATTACCTACTTCTTCAATATCTCCGTGTGATACTGTTAGTAATCAAGAACAAATTGTAGAAAAAGCGAAACAGGTATGGTTAAACAATCTTATTTAATATTATTTTTATTTGTAATCTTTTGCAAAAATAATTTTAAATTTTCATTTATAATTATTATTTATAATACTTGAATGAAATTTAACAATATAACATTTATAAAAATGACAGATTTATATTTTTATGTATACTAGGAAGCTTATGTAATGCAAAGGATTGCAGAATTACAACGAGAAGGTTTATGGTCAGAACGAAGATTACCTAAAGTTCAAGAACCTCCAAGGCCAAAAGCTCACTGGGATTACTTATTAGAAGAAATGGTTTGGCTTTCTACAGATTTTGCACAAGAAAGAAAATGGAAAAAATCAGCAGCAAAAAAATGTGCACGGATGGTTCAAAAGTACTTCCAAGAGAAAGCTATACAAGCTCAAAAAGCGGAAAAATTAGAAGAGCTTCGATTAAAGAAAATTGCTGGTTTTATTGCAAAAGAAATAAAAACATTTTGGGCCAATGTTGAAAAGGTTTTTAAAATTATTAATTAAAAAAATCTTATTTCAAAATATTTTTATATTTACCCCATATAATAAGCCGGCAATTTAAACTTGTATATGCTTTAATTGTGTGCTCAACGTGGGAACAATAATTTGAATAAATATATAAATATATATATATATATAACTGATTCAATCAAGTGTTTTAGTTAGATATTATTTATGTACATTACATAAAAAGTACCTAATAGTTTCCTAATTCTAAATATAGTTACATTACTTATAGAAAATTTTAAATTTTAGCTGGTAGAGTATAAACAACAAACTCGATTAGAAGAAAAGCGAAAGAAAGCATTAGATCAACATTTAAATTTTATTGTTGATCAAACAGAAAAATATTCATCTTGGTTAACAGAAGGATTGAATAAAGGGGAAGGTAATCATAGTACACCAGCTTCAATACACAGTTCTCGAATATCTTCACCTACTAGCGCTGAAAAACATTCGGATGGTATGTATATATATATAACTTTTTTTTTATTTTCTCAGTAATTTATATTTATAAAGATAATTATAAATATAATATAAATATATTATTTAGATGATTTCAAGCCAAATCAGTGCTCTGATGATGATGAAGAAACAATAGCTAAAGCAGAAGAGGAAATGAAATCAAATCATAAAGAAGAAGTGGAATTATTAAAAAAAGAATCAGAGCTTCCATTAGAAGATCTACTGAAAGAATTACCACCAAATTATCTGGAAGAAAGAGATAAAAGTTTGTCCCCTTTGCCTAGGGAAATTGTAGAAGAGGTTTGTTTAATTGACAGTAATTTTTAAATGTAAATTTAAAGAATTTAAATGTAATTCCTTATATTTTTATAGGAAAGTGATAATGTTGAAGGTAAAGATGCTGAATTCACTGTAGCATCAGATGAATCTTCAGATGATGAGGAAGATACAATTCAAGAACAAGAGAAGTTAGAAAAGAATGTAGATCATAAACAGGAACTCGATGATCTAAAGGTAAATTTGATCTTTCTAGATTTACAAATCAAGTAATTATTAAATTAAATTATTAAAAATGTCTATTAAATTTCGTTTTAAGGCTGAAAACGAAATGTCGATAGATGAACTCATGGCAAAATATAGAAATACACCAGAAACTCCTATGGATATTGATAGTGATGATGGTATGAATATATTTTATTTAATGAATGAATGTTTAAAATTAATTTTATTCTAATTATTTTAACAATCTACGTTCATAGATTCTGATAAAGATGAAGATGATGAACAGGAATCAGACTCTGAAAATGAAACTGAAAGTGAAGATGAAACACAGGATGATTCTCAAACACAAAGTGATGAAGAGACTACAGTTGGATTGAAATCTTTACTTGAGGATTTATCTGATGAAAATAAGGTAAATAATTATTTGATTATTTTATTTAAAATAAATACTGTATTGCACTTGCTTAATATATATTTTTTTAGAGCATGAAAGAAGTAACAGAAAAACAAAATGAAATGGATTCTGTCGCAGCTCTAGCAGAAAGTATACAACCAAAAGGGAATACGTTACTTACTACAAGTGTAAGTTAAAATAAATTTAATATTTGTGAACGAAATTGTCATTATTACTATTAATATTTTCAAAACCTTCTTATCCAAAGAGATTGTGATATATTCATGACAAGCTACTATTTCAGGAAGGTAGAATAAAAGCATGTACGATTGTGTAAAAATTTCTTTTCAAGTTTTTTTTATATATTTGTAATTGCTACATTATAACTCAATAAAATGACAATTTTATTTAATGGATTTTTAAAATCGGAAATTTTATTAAATGATTAATATTACTGTAGGTTGTTACAAAAATTCCATTTTTACTGAAACATTGTTTACGTGAATATCAACACATTGGATTAGATTGGCTAGTCACAATGTACGAGAGAAAATTAAACGGTATTCTTGCGGATGAAATGGGTTTGGGTAAAACCATTCAAACGATTGCGCTTCTGGCACATTTAGCGTGTGAAAAAGGAAACTGGGGTCCTCATTTAATTATAGTACCAACGTCTGTGATGCTTAACTGGGAAATGGAGTGTAAAAAGTGGTGTCCTGGTTTTAAAATTTTAACTTATTATGGTACACAAAAGGAAAGAAAGCAAAAAAGAACAGGATGGACTAAACCTAATGCATTTCATATATGTGTTACGTCGTATAAACTCGTTATTCAAGATCATCAAAGCTTTAGGAGGAAAAAATGGAAATATCTTATTTTAGATGAGGCACAAAATATTAAAAATTTTAAATCTCAAAGATGGCAACTATTATTAAATTTTCAAACACAAAGGCGATTATTATTGACAGGAACCCCACTACAAAATAATTTAATGGAATTATGGTCTCTTATGCACTTCCTTATGCCAAATGTATTTCAATCTCATCGAGAATTTAAAGAATGGTTTAGTAATCCTGTAACTGGAATGATTGAAGGAAATAACGAATACAACGAAAATATCATTCGACGTCTTCATAAGGTTAGTATTTTATATATAATTATACATTATTTTAAATAATTTTTTTACAATTAAAAGATTATATTAAACAAAAAATGCTTATTTAATTTAAATTCAAATTAATTAAACTTACAATTGCAATTTAACTTTATATATTAATAAATATTAATTTACAGGTTTTGCGTCCATTCCTTTTAAGAAGACTAAAATGCGAAGTTGAAAAACAGCTACCAAAGAAATATGAACATGTTATCATGTGTAGATTATCAAAACGTCAAAGGTATCTTTATGATGATTTTATGTCAAGGGCAAAGTAAGTAATATTATCGAGAATAAAAAACTAATTACTTTAATAAAAATAAAGAATTAATATATATTATATGTATATTTTAGGACAAAGGAGACTTTAGCTAGTGGCAACTTGTTAAGTGTTATTAATGTTCTCATGCAATTGCGTAAAGTTTGTAATCATCCAAATTTATTTGAAGTGAGACCGACAGTTTCACCATTTCAAATGGAAGGAATTGATTATCATACCGCTTCTTTAGCATGGAGTGCTTTAGATTATGATCCTTTTAAGGTAAGCAAATTCTTTTTACACAAAAGTTACATAAGTGTTTAAATTTTTTATAATCAAAACTATTAACATATTTTCATCAATAAATCTGAATCAATTCTATTAATAGTGCTTAATACACATAAAATCATATTTATAAAAATTAAGAATACATTAAATTGATTATATATATCCATGTTATAATATTTGCTGTTTTCAAATATTCATTATGGAATAACAGTATACATTACATGGAGAGAATAAATTCAAGCTTTGTAAGGCTGAGTGATACTATTTGCTTAACCTAAGGGCGCTTTGAATACAATTTGATTTCAAAATTATTCTACTTATTATAAAGCTATAAATAAGATTTAAAAAGCGTTATAGATCTAGAATAATGTATAATTTATTTAAAAGTAATTTTTTTCGACTATAAAATTATGTTAAGAAAATTATGTATTTTTCAGCACATCGATTTATCTTGTTTGAATCTTCTTTTGGTTGATTTGGAATGTCTTCTTACTGCGTTTGTAGCTCACAGAATTAGACGGTTAAAAACACAGCGAAAACTAATTGAGGAAATTGATAGTCAATTAGAACTTCCTCGATGTCCATCAGGCAAAATAAAAATTAACGTTAGGTTATCTAATCAGGTATCCAAAGCAACTACAGCAACACAACAAAGTCCACAGCAAATTAAAATCAAAAGCTTTCCTGGTATTCTGCCAACGCCAAGAGTAGGAACTTCACCATTGGTTAAAAATATGAATAGTCAAGCTCCAACAGGGCAAGGTACATTTAATTTATTTTAATAATTACATTATAATATAATTTAAAATTAAATTCAATTTTACTTCAGGTGTTACTTTGAAAGTTGCTGGAGGACAACAGTTACAAGGATTTTCTGTTCAATTAGTACCGCATCAAGGAGGTGTTAAAGGTAACACGTGTTTTTTGTTTAATCCTTGACTTAAGAGAGCGCCATCGATCAGTGGTTGTACAATTACAATCATTTTTGCAGTGGTGCGAAAAAAATTATTCTTGAGCCAGCTTGTTCGTTTTTATTTCTTAAACGTTCATTCTAGAATCGAGCTAACAATTTAAAAAAATATTTTTAATAGATCTTTTTATAAATTGGATTTTTTGAAATACTATACAACAAATAATATAATAAATAATGTGAGTTCATATTTATTTATTTTTACAGCTATTCCAGTTGGAACAGTTGCTCAGAATATTCAAAGTACAGCGACAGTTTCTCCAACCACAACAGGTATAAATGCTCAAAGAATAATTGTTGGTAATTCAAATATTAAAGATGGACCTCAAAGATTAACAACACATACTTATACAGTAAAGCATGGCGATTCCGTCCAAAAATATCAAGTTCCTAGTTTTGCTCAGTTAGTACAGACATCAACCGGCAGACATATCATTTTGACTAATCCCAATCAACAAACAACTAATGCACGTAAGATAAATTTTTATTTATAAATGAATTGATAAAACTTTAGAATGGAACTCCAGTTTATTAATAATTTATTTTATTTTTTAGTTTCTTTCCCGGTAATGACTTCTAGTGGTCAAAGACTAACAGTTCTTTCTAAACAAATTATGGGTTTGTCAACACCCGTATCCGTAAACAAAGTAATAAGTGGAGTTGTTACTTCAACAACAGGGGGAATAAGTGGTAGACCAGTTATGCGAGTACCTCCTCTTAATGTGAGTACATCACAATCTGCTGGACAAGTACAATCGCAAACGCAAATTCGCTGTGTTGCAAGAAATACTCAAAAAGATAATGAAAAGAATCAAGAAAAAGAAACACCAAAATCTGAATTTTATCTGGTAAATAATTTTATAAGATTTTCGTTAATTTTGATATTTCATAGGTATTTTATTTATTTTTATATTTGATACATAGATTGTTTTATTTTTAAACTCTAAAACATATTACAGTAATATATACTACAATAGTATATATTATAGTATAATATATAGTTGTGAATTTGGTTGAAAATCAAGAAACAATAAAAACTTGAAAGCTTAATTTAAACGCATATATGTAATTATAAATAATTTAAATATAAATCTATAACTACATTAAGCTGATAAATATTAGTTAATAATGATAATATAATGTTATATATATATATTTTTTTTTTTAAATTATTAATGAAATAATACATATTTAAGCCACAATTAGAAGAGACTAGACGACAGAAACGACAGGCCAAACTTATTTCCTTAGCCGACATAAATGAGCGACGATGTGCAGCATGTCCTTTATACGGTGAGGACCTGTTTCTGGCACTGAGAATAGGTAAACCAGCAACAGCATGTCAGTGGCATAGTGGTTGGGTTCATTGTGCTTCTAAAAATGAGCCTATGCGTACGAAAAGACAATTTTTCTCACGTACAGAAGCTTTAGCCGAGGCCATTAAAACCACTGAACAAATTGTTGAAGAACTGAAAGAGATTTTTGATAGATTTGTCATTTATGTTCCCGCGGTGCGGGCATCCTTGCCTCGATTTAATATCTCACATCCACCTCCTCATAAATTATGGAAAGATCAACGCTTAAAGATAGAGCTTAAACGAAATTTGTCTTCGAAATTAGCCTTGTTTCATCCCATTATAAGATCGATGTTGACACAATTTCCGGATCCTCGATTAATACAGTACGATTGCGGTAAATTGCAGTCACTCGATACATTATTGAGACAGTTAAAGTCGGAAAATCATAGAGTTCTCATTTTTACGCAAATGACTAGAATGCTCGACGTTCTTGAAGCCTTCCTAAATTATCATGGATATATATATTTGAGACTTGATGGTACTACAAAAGTTGATCAGAGACAGGTTTGTTATATTTTCTAAAAAATTATGTATTTCACACAAATACATATAGATTATTAATGAAATGTTTGATTTAAATAATAGGTCTTGATGGAAAGGTTTAACAATGATAAGAGGATATTTTGTTTCATTTTATCAACCAGATCTGGTGGTATAGGTGTTAATTTAACAGGAGCTGATACGGTTGTATTTTATGATAGTGATTGGAATCCTACCATGGATGCCCAAGCTCAAGATAGATGTCACAGAATAGGACAAACAAGGGATGTACATATTTATAGGTAAGATTCTGTGTAATTAATTTTTGTTTTATTAATGAAATTTATGTTATGTTTTTCTTTATTTAATTTCAAATGAATTTGTGTTAAATAAAAGTTATTTTTATTACTAAAATGTTGAAATTGATGAAATTAATGCAAAATTTATTAAGCTCAGTTTAATTTTTCTATAATTTAAATATTTGTACAAAGTATTGCCTAATCATTGTTGTTTTAATGTAGGTTAATAAGCGAAAGAACAGTAGAAGAAAATATTTTGAAAAAAGCAAATCAGAAAAGACTACTTGGTGATCTTGCTATCGAAGGTGGTAACTTTACAACTGCCTATTTTAAAAGTGTATGTAATGCATTTTGAATAATATATTTTAGATATCCATTTAATTTTTTTGTACAACATTTAAGTTTGTAATTTATTCTTTAGTCTACTATTCAAGATTTGTTTGACGTTGATCAGTCAGAAACTGATGCCAGTGCACGAATGGCTGAAGTATTAGATCAAAATAAGGATAGAGAAAGAAATTTACACAAAGAATTGTCACAATCTGATGATAAAATGGCGATTGGAGCACTGGAGAGTGCACTTGCTGCAGTTGAAGAAGATCTTGATGTACAAGCTGCAAAGACTGCAAAAGCAGAAGCTGTTGCAGATTTGGCTGAATTCGATGAAAATATTCCTGTCGATGATGCGGATAATGATGAAACACAGGTCAGCAAGGCCGAAATGGAAGTTCAAAACATCGTATCGCAAGTAAGTTTCGTTCACTCTTTTTTTTCTCATTTTAACAATAGACATTATCTCACTTTCCATTTTATAAATATTTTGTTTAAAACTTTAGTAATAAGTCTTACAGTATTTTTGTTGATTGATTAAATATTTTAATTAATTCCTTTAATATATATTTCGCTTCCGACCACAAATCTGTAGTTTAATTACAGATTTTGTTTTTGTTTTAAAAGCGAGAAATTAATAATCTCTATAAAAACTCGTGGGTATAAAATGAAAATCGCAAGCCTGCGAAACCTGTCTAGAGAAACAAACTTTATATACAAATTTTTCTAATTTAAATTAAATTATATATACTTAAATATTATACATAAACATCAAATAAATGCAGTTGAAATTTTGATAAAATCTTATGTTATTGTATTTAAATCTAATTAAATTTATTATAATATATGGATGTGTATTTTACTTTTTTCAATTATATTTTAATGTGTAATTTTTTCTATTTATACTTGTTATTCGTATTTAAACTTGCAAGCTTTGCAATATTTAATAAAAGTTTTTATATTAATTTAGAAGCAGTTATATAAGTATAAATATATATTATATTATGAAAATTATTATTAAAGTATAACATTCTTCCTGTTGCTTTATAAAAACTTACATTTACTTGATGTTTTAGTAAAAATTAAGAATCATAATAATAATCTTAAATATACAAATATTATATTTACTAATTTATAATATTTCTAATTTATTCACTTTAACAGCCTGATTTAATTTAATTTGATATATTATTTTGTAGAATTAATGTTAATTTTTAATTTTAAATTATAATTTGTAAAAATAAAAATATTGATTTGATAAAATTTGGTTAATTCTGTAAAAAGTAATATTATTTTTTTGAATATATATACTGCATATATGTAATAAATAACTGTTTGAATGTTTAAATTGTATTGTATTATAATTGATAATTATTTTCATTCTAAAAAGTATCAATTTTGGGACTTATAATTTTGGTCAATTTGAGAACTTTGTAACTGGATGAATTATATACAATATTGGTAGTTAGAATATTTTACATTAATTAATATTTTTTAGATTATTTGAGTATATATACTTACATCAATAGTATTTTAGATTCTTAATGTATTTACATAGAAGAAACAAAGTTTAATAATTCAAATGAATACAGACTTCATAAATAATATATTACATTGAATATTAAATAAATTTGAAATTTTTTATTAATATCAATTTGGTACATAATTATTTGCTCTCTGATCTATTGTTGATTTTAATTCTATAGATTTTTTGATAATTTAACTAAATATTTTATTTTCGATATCAATGCCAACTTAATATTTTCTTTTTGTTTTAATTTTTTTTTGCATTATGATTTTTTTAATTAAACGATATTTACATATCTTTATTATTTATTTTAAACACATTTTTTAACGATTAAAAATTTTAATCTAATTTCAAAGCTTTGTTAGTTCTAAAATATATTTTTGAGTTCATAAATTTTCATTATTACATAAAGAATATGTTTGTATATATGTACGTATATGTTGTGTAACTTAACCTGTTATATATATATATACTAAAAATTAATAAAATCATCATATAAGTACCTAGAAATGTTAAAATTGTGTGTTAAGAGAACTTAGTTATTATTAATTTTTTTTTTTCATTTATAGACGTACATATATATTTATAAGTTATAACAATTGTCATTAAATAAAGCATAAATTATAAAACCAATGGGTATACAAATTTTTATATTATAAAACATTTTAAATGTAGTTTTTTTCGGAATTAAGTTGAATATATCAGATAAAGCAAGGTATAGTTAGAGTTTATTTAAAAAAAAAAATAATTATATTTTTTTCCTATTTAGTTGACTCCGGTTGAGCGTTATGCTATGCGATTTGTTGAGGAGTCAGATGGAACCTTTTCTGCAGCCCAACTCGCCGCAGCGGAGCGTGAATTGGAAGAACAAAAAAAGGAATGGGAGTTGGATCGACTTAGAGCGATGCGTGAGGAAGAGGAACGCCATTTGCGTATGACCGATGACGACGAGAATCCACTCACTTTTACTCGCGAGGATGCTCAGAATCAGGTTAATAACAGCAATAGCAATTCTAGGCGGATAGCGAGTAAGGGTCCAATGAGATCAATGAATAGGCGCGGTCGGGGGCGCGGTCGCCAAGTATCTGTGCGGAATACTAGGCAACGCATTAATCGTAGATTTAGGGAAGAGGAGGAACATATGTCATCCGATAGTGAGTCTGCTACAGCATCATTATCGGACACTGATTCTCCGAATCAAGATAGTAGCTCTGATGAAGAATGTAAATCTGGTCGGGTGGACAGCGAAGGTAATGATGTTGAAGTGGAAGACGAGGAAGAGGGAAAGGAGGAGGAGGAGGAGGAGGAGGAGGAGGAGGAGG